>NW_004955832.1:0-17124 GCF_000276665.1 Chinchilla lanigera
AAAAAAAAAAAAAAAAAAAAAAAAAAAAAATTCAACTAGATAGGAAGAATATGTTTAAGAGATCCATTGTATAAATAGTGACTATAGTTAGTAGTCATATATTATATTCTTGAAAATTGCCAAGAGAATAGTTTTTAAGAGTTTTCATTACAAAAAATAAGTATGTGAGTGGTGCATATGTTAATTAGCATAGTGTAGCCATTCTACAATATGTACATATTTCAAACAGCACATCCATGATAAATATATGCAATGGTTCGTCAATTTAAAAATTTTAAATGATTTTAACCATAAAAATTAAAATACATAAAATGAAATAAAATGGGCACATCATGTGTAAATTATAGCTCAATAAACTAAATTAAGAGGCACGATGATTAATTTTATATGTCAACTTGGCTAAACCCAAGTACCCAAACATTTGGTTAAACATTATTCTAGATATTTCTGGGGAGGTAGTTATTAGATGAGATTAACATTTTAATCAATAAATTTTGAATAAAGCACATTGCCTTTCATAATGCACCCAGGTCTTATCAAGTCAGTTGAATGCCTTAAGAGAAAAAGATTTGACTTTCTCTAGAGAAGATGTAATTCTGCAAGCTGATTGTCTTTGAACTTGCACTGCAGCTCTTCCTGCTGACTGGCCTATCCTGCAGACTTTGGGCTTCCTACTTGCCAGCACAATCATTCCTTAAATTAAGACCTCATTCTCCATCTCTTGCTCTCTCACTCACTCTCCCCTATTTTTCTGTAAAACCCTGATTGAGAACTCTTCCCAGTGATTCTTACGGCCTTGTTGGAGATAGAAGACCAACATGGCCACAGAATCAACACAAGAACGAGTCTGAAATCTCTCCTCATTTCTCACCTCAGGTTTCTCTGCCTGCAAGATCAATCTTTGGTGAATGATTCAGAATTATTGGGGGATTTGGGGTTTATGGAGAATACTGAGTTCTTTTGATTCAGTTAAAAGATGCTGTCAGAATGCACGGTCTGACTTCTGACTCGTTTGCAGATTCACTCAAAGTGGTTCTTGAGCTTGTCTCTTAACTGTCATCAACAAGTTAACCCTTCCAGACTTGATTTGTGCAATACTCTATTTTTAGGCCTTTGCAGAAATATGTTCCCTTTGTCTCTGTGACAGGCCCCCCATGGGGAGAACCAGGTGGTATAAATATGTCCAGAGAAGCCTGAAGTTTTCTCACCTTTCTGCTTTGATTTTACTGAGCTCTGGCAACCCTAATTGATGTAATACTTCTGTCTCCTTGGGAAAGTTTGCTGTGTCCTGTTTTACAGATCGCTTCTGCAATTGGTTTTTCATCCACTTCTAATTTGTATAATCTTTATAGTAGTAATTTTTGATTCTTTATAACATAAGTGTTCCTGATTCCAAGGCATTTATACAAACACTGTTGGCAAATGAGATTCGTTTTGGTAACCCCACTTTTATTCTGACATTAAAATTTTATGTGGTAAGTATTCTTGTTTCAGAGAAAAATCTCTCTGGTTTCAGAGAGAAATGTTTGGTGTGTCACCAAACATTTAGTTAACAAAGGATTTTGCTGGGAATCTGTATGCTGAAAAATTCAATAGGACTCTAAGGGTACAAAGAGCCAAAAAAACTTGAGTGTTTGTCCCATATTGATAACTACTGCGGTTTTGCTTATGGACATGTACCAACTTGGCAGGTTTAATTACATTTGTATTGTAGTCAATGCTGCCTCTTAAAAATATGCTTTATCTCCCCAGGGCAAATCATACCCCTTCAAGGGCCCATTCCCACCTGTATGGAATCCAATTACCTACCTAGACCATAATAACCTTTGGAGGACAATGGATGATATGGGGCAAGAGGTAAATTACCTAAAGTGTCTTTGACTGCATTGATATTTTTCATAATAAGTTTAATCCTTAAGAAAAAGAAAGTGCAATGTATCCCTCACCTCCTGTGCCTAGCCTGTTGCTGAGTGCATAGTAGCAATCAGTAAAAATCTGTGAAGCAAATGGATGAATGAACCTGTTTCTCACTTCTAAAGAAATGAGGTGTCAGAGAGCCTGCCATTGTAAACTATTGGTGAGCGAGGAGAAGTCTGTGCATCACTCAGTCTTCCTGGGGTGATGTTTCTAATTTAGAAACTCTTTAGGACACAACAACACAAGACATCCGGGTCTTTGATTCTCCACCATGTCCAAACCCGCAGCCCACACATGTGAAGTTTAAGTGAAAACTTCTATTTAGAAGTGACTTGGTACAGCTGTCTAAGCATTGTTAAGGAGTTATATTTGTGAATATTCTGTGTAAGTTAGCAACTTTAGTGAGGTTGTGCCTCTTTCTCCATGGTTTCACTTTCCAGTTTCAGTTACTCATTGTCAATAGCAGTTAGAAAGTGCTAAATAGAAAAATTACAGAAATAAACAGACCACAGTCACATAACTTTTATTACAGTATATATCTAAATTATTCTATTTTATTATTGTTGTTAATCTCTTACTGTGATCAAGTTTTGAATAAAACTTAATTGTAAGTATGCATGTATGCGGAAAACATTATGTATGTAGAGTTCAGTATCATCTATATTTTGAGGCATCTACTTGGGATCTTGAGTGGGTTAGGGAGAACTACTGCAATCCACATTTGGAAGAGGCTATTTATAACACACCTCCATTTATTGTGCAGGAAGTGTTACTGTAAATGAAGTATGGATCGGGTGGTACAGATCTATAACAGCAAAGCTACACAGACAACGTTGTTTATGAGGTGAAAGATACTATGGGGGGAGTTTGAAAACACATTTTTTCTTGTTTAAGTCAGAGAATTTCAAATAATGCTTGGATGGTTATTGAACATGGAAATTACCTTTGTCTTTCACCTTCGACTCTTGATCTGCATTTAGATCCCCAGTGATGCCCCATGGAAGGCCCCCCTTGCGGAAGAGTGGGACCACATGACCATGAAGGAGCTGCTGAACAAGATCTGCTGGACTAGGTAAGACCCACCATGGGGCACAGGCGTTTACTGTGACCATCTTTTAGGTTTATTTAGCGGTAGCATTTATCGGGGATGGGCTCTGTGTCTCAAGTCACACCACTTGCCAAGTGAAATGTTGAAAAATATTGGAACCAGGTGCCAGTCTAAAGACAGCTATGCATCCAGCTTATTTCTTTGAAAGAGTCTTGTGTCATAAAGATGGTATTGTTATCAGCCACTCAGATTCATATGTTCAGGTCCACTGCTCACTGCTGACCAAGCCAAATGAGGCCAGTTTGGTGAAAAGGAAAAAGGCTTTATTCAAAGCTAGCTCTAAGGAGGTAGAGGGACCTCATTTGCCTCAAATCACCATCTCCCCGTGTGCAGATGTGCAAGGGTCTCTTACAGCAAAGAACAGAAGAGAGGGAATGCAATGAGATAATATACATCCCAAGCTCGCTTCATCTCTCCTGTACCCCGACCTTTTGGAGCCAACATTTGCCTATTCTGTTTATGTAGGCTGGGGGAGGGGCTTTGTTTATGCCCTTAGCACGAGGAAGTTTGGCAAAGCAGAACTTGTGGCTCCAGCATCTGCATATTCCGTCCATTCCTCTGGGCTGAGGAGAGGGGGAGATGGCATTTATGCTCTAGACTTAAGGCAGGTCTGGAGAAGCTACTTGTCTCTAAAGGCCTTTAAAGTTCCCTTTTATCTTGCTGGTTTCAGTATTACCCCATAAAGTCCTCAGAACAGACCAGAATGGGCTACCTCCTTTCTCTAGAGCAGTGTAAAGGCCATCAGTACAAAGATCTCATTTATCAAGTTGTCACTGTAGGGATATTTTTGTACTCCTCACTGGTGGTCAACTGCAGAGATGATTATCTTATGCATTTGGGACACCTTTTGTGATGTGCAACTCTTTAAGGATTTGAATGGAAGCTTCTAGGTATTTCACAACTCTACAGGAAAACATGTGACTGGACCTACAGCTGCCCTTTAATGGAAAACCTGTAGTGTTGAAAGCAACACTGTAGTGTTGAAAGCAACAATTTATGAGTCAAATTGAAATTCTTGTTAGTGGCACTGGAACCTCTATGCAAATTGTGGAGGCCTTTTAGACAGATGACACGAAAAGTCCTCACTGCTCTTGGTTAGCAGGGAAAGTGGAAAGGATTGTGGGGGGTTCCAGTTCAAGCACATGATGAGTTTGTGGTTTACAAAAAAGAGAGAAATGGAAGGCAAATCTAAGGAGACTGACCATTTATGCTAAACAGCAGTAGTTGAAGCCAGGTGTGGTGGCACACTCCTGCAATCTCAATATTCTGGGAGGTTAAGGCAGGAGGATCCCAAGTTTTAGCCCAGCCTGGACAACTTAGGAATTTAGCATAACCCTGTCTCAGAATTTTAAATCAATTGTTTTGAAAGACTGGGGATGTAGCTCAGCGTGAAGATCCTGGGTTCAATCCTTACTACCACAAAAATCAAATCAAAACAAAACAAAAAGCAGTAGTTGCAAATATGTTTGGTTCTGGGGTTGATGTCATCATTCTCAAAGTACTGGAGAGACAAGTAGGACACTGAAAATTAACCATGGAAACATTTTTAGGTATATCTAAATCTATGATGTAGAAATAACTAAAAGATATGAAATTACATACTTGTTGATATAAAAATTCAGCTTCTAAGAATTACGCTTAGAACTCAGCTTTCAAAGGAGAATAAAAATGAGGGTTGCAGCCCATAGGGATGGAGAGAGACAAAGGCAATTTCAAGCAACACTTTTAAAAGGAAAAAGAAAAAGATCCAGTAGTAAAAGACTTGCTAAGTAAATTATAGGTTATCTCAATGATGGAATACTCTAGAATCATTTAAAATCATGTTGTAGAGGAATATTTAATGACTTGAGAAATAATAATGTTAAGCACATAGGAAAGAGGACAAACTATCATGAAATATGTACAGTGGCACATTTAATTTCATTCCTAAAAATAAAGCTGTTTTCTATGCACTGTAAAAACAGTGGCAATCTATCAAAATGTTTCTAACATTTAATATTACAATGTAAACATTTATGTTAAAATAGTTTAGAAGCATTAAATCATTGAAAAGTCTTCGCCAAACATCATATTTCATAGTTGTGGAATATTCCATGGAAAGTGAATACCATAATATATGTGTCCATCATTCTGTTGGTCATCTTGGTTACTTCTGCTTTTTCATTATTGTCATTATTATTGTATAAAACTCTGTAATAAACATCATCATATTTCTCCTATGTCTTCAGGTTTTGAAAGCAACCCACTCTGGAATAGTAAAATCATTTTATGTTACAAAATCAATGCCTATTATGAATTGCATCCTTTTAAACCCTTATGTCATGTTATTTAACACTTTTTACAGGAATGTAGTTTGTAATGTAACTTATTTTGATTGTAATCAAATTGTATTTATTTATAATTCTATACTATAGTTTCTCAGACTGCAGTGAGTATACAGTTACCTGCATTTGTTTTATAACTTCTTTTATGAAAAGCTTTTCATGAATTTAGTTTGACTTTTTTTCCCCAGAGAGTTGCTAAGCTCCCAGAAGTTAGAGCCAACTGTATTTGGGATCATAGAGATCTGAAATTTTCTAACCCAGCCCTTGGTCTCCTTCTCCACTTAAATACTTTAGGTTGTTCACTAACTAAATGAAGCATTTTGGGAAATTAGGAGTATGCTAACAGAAGGCAATTTTCTAAGCAAGATACACATAGGTTCATTTGCTGGTTTTATGAAAGGCATCCCCAGAATGTCCAACCTATTGTGATTCAAACTAAAAGACAAGTATACATTTAAAGACAAATGTCGATCATTTTTTAGTTGCTGTCATTTTATAAAATGCTCTTCAGAAACACATATTTTAAATGTGATTACAAGTAGGTGATCATTTTTAGAAAACCTGTATGTAGGAAAACGCACATCAAATGAGACTAGTAATTATCTTTTGGAGAAATGCCATATTTCCCCCAAATAAGACTAGGTCTTATATTAATTTTTGCTCCAAAATACTCAGTAGGGCTTAGTTTCAGGGAATGTCTGATATTTCATGTACAACAATCTATATTTACTCATGTACAAAAATCTACATTTATTCAAATACAGTCGTGTCATCTTCTGGAACAACGTGATAACACTGAAAACCTCAAATTCCAGTCTGAATTTCTTGTGACTCCATTTCCTGTAGAACCATCAGCCTCCATCGCTCATGTCCAGCAATAGAGTTCTCCTTAAACAACCACTTCTTGTCTGTGTGCTTGCTCGTAGTGCATTGGCAACACAGCTGTCAGTGATTTTATCCCATGAAGTCTGCACCCAAGACATGACCTCTTGCAGGCTAAGCTTCACAATTTTCCATTAAATCAAGTGTTAATTGACTTATGAGACAGGAGTGGCAGCAAAAATGGTGACAGTTAAGAAGGATGGTCCACACAAAAGTGATGAAAACTTGCCGGCAGTAAAATTCAGAAAACCTTTATTTCACATGAGTACATTAAGTACATCTGTTACAACACACAACATATTGAATTATGAAGACTCATATTGGACACAGCTACATCCATTTGCTATCAAGTGTGCATGTTGTTCATGTGTTGTGGCTGTACTCCAATTGGTCATTTGGCAGTGAGTCTGGAGTTTGTCTGTTTTCATAAGGATTTACCTATCAGCCAAAGCACCCACTTGAGAATTTTAATATTATTATTCAATATATCCATCATGTGTTGCAGTGGATGTGCTAAATGCGTCCGTCTGATTGATAATCTTAATGGGAGCTTATTTTATGAGCATCCTTAAAAATCATGCTAGGGCTATTTTCCAGTTAGGTCTTATTTTGGGGGAAGTACAGTATGAAGTATACTTGTATTGATCAGCTTTTTGTCGTTGTGACCAAATACCTAACATGCACAACATAAAGGAGATTTTTGACTCACAGTTTTGGAGGGTTCAGTATAAGCTGGGCTGGCTCCAGCCATGATGTCTGACACCATGATGAATGGATGTTGGGGAATAAAGCTGGCTATCTCATGACATTTGAGGAGCAGAGAGTGGGGTGAGAGCCAGAGAGGAATTCAACTAATGAACTTATCAGTGTATTAATCCATTGACAAAGGAATACACTCACGATCCAGTCACATTTCTAGGCCTCATTTTCAAGCATTGTTGCATTGTGGATCTAACCCTCAATACATGAGCCTTTGGGGGATGCTTCACATTTAAACCAAAATAACAATACTCATCCTCTCATAGTTTTATATTATGAATTTTCTAAATTTTACCTAATGTGCACATATTTTTATGTAGAAAAATTTACAACATTTACCTTTTAAAATGTCAATAGGGTAAAAATACAAAATATTACATTAGCTTTCTTGACTTTCCATCCCTCAAATATTGTTCAGCTTGCTTCTCTTTTACTGAATCCCCCAGAATAAATCAAATAAATATTAGGAATGGACAAGCTCTCCGGGGAGAATTACAGCTTCCTCCATCCATGGTTTGGCTTTTTGTGATTTTTAGATATCCCTGGTCAACCTCCATCTGAATTTTTTTCATGACTCCTTTAAGAGATGATTATATTCACATAATTTTATTATAGTATTTGTTAAAATTGTTTTATTTTATTATTAGTTATTGTTAATCTTCTATTGTGCCTAATTTATAAGTTAAATTTAATCTTATGTATATGTAGAAAAAACATAATACAAGGTTCAGGATCATTGGGGGGATCCTAGAATATATCTCCTGTGGATTAGGGGGGACAATTGTACTTTCTTTGTGGTTGGGCTACATCCCCAGCCCCTTTTTATTTTGAGATAAGATCTCACAAGATTGCTCAGGCTGAGATTGACCATGCAGTTTTCCTGTCACAGCCTCTCAGGAATACTGGGTTTACAGTTGCAGACCACCACGTTTGGGTGGTATAACTGTACTTTAAGATGTCCCTTCATTTCAAACTATGGTTATTTCTTGCCCATGAAATTGGCAACAATAACAATTAGGATCTCAGAAATATTTTTATGTTTAATATTGGCTATCTAGCTGAGCCCACATTACATTTTGGTTATTACACCCTTTACTCATGCCCCCAAACTCAACCATAAAATAAAGAGCAACGGAAATAAAATGTTGGCAAATAGCAAAATATATCTTTTACCCTGAAGTAATATTTTTAAACCAATGTCTGGATAGTTGCTTTAGATAGATACCACAAATTGCCTCTGAAATTTTCAACCCTTCAGTTATCATGGGAAATCTTACAAAACTAACTCAAAGCTGCTTCAAAGTAAATGTGACACCGTTTTTCAGGCTGTAATGATGGGAGCTATTAGAAAAGTGCTGTTGGGTTGTGAGGACTGAAGGCATTGTCGATAACTTGTCTATGTGTTAGGCAAGCTCCTACAAACTTTCAGGGTCAAGATACACCAGGGTAATGAGGTGTCCTTTAGCACATATTTGCACTAGCAAGGTCATCAGCTGACTAATTATAAAGCATTTTGAGTTTTGAGTCAGATATGATCTAGTTTGAAGTTGTACCATTGTAACTATGTATTATGGAACTCTCTGAGATTCAATTCTTTGGCTGGTGAACTGGGGAAAAATGATGGCTATTTTATAGGATTCTTACAGCAATTGAACAAGATAATGAATTTAAAGACCTTGGAATATAGAAAGAATTCAGCAGATGAAAGACAGTAGCACTTATCCTATCCATTATCATCATTACCACATAGCAAATTCTGCCTTAAGTGTAACTGAATTAACAACATGCAAATTTTACATCAAAGTCAAAAGGGAAATTGATCTTTATTAAAAATATTCTAGAGTGCACATTACTATGGTAAATTTTAGGGTATGCTACATATTACCGAGTTCTTGGAATTGTGTGAGATTGTTGTGCTTCTTAATAAGATATGACCTTTAGCTATTTACCGTCTAAGACCCAACCAAAAATGAACTCATCTATGCTTGATTTATCATTTTTCTCCTCATCCATCCTTTGGGTTTGTCATCTCTTAGGAAGTAAAATAACAAAATATATTGTGACTAAGTTTGTGCTTGGTATAGCACTGTAATGGTTAATACATTGTGTCATCTTGAGAAGTTTAGAAGTTTAACTAAGTGACTCAGCCAGGAGCCAGGGTCCTTACTTTGTAAGCACCCTCATCCTGTACAAGAGGAGGGCACGGAGATGCTGTGAGTGCTACACCCAGCCTAGAGGGCGGGGTAGCCTGCTTACAATATAAAGGAGGAAAAGAGGCTTGTTCTTCCCCCCTTTTTGCTCTTGGTGTTTTTGCTGTCTTCTCCTGCTGTGAACTATTGCCCTCTGCCATTTGCCACCCTGTCTTGGAGCCAGCTGATTATGGACTGAAACTTCCACAAACTGTGAGCTAAATAAAACTTTCCTTCCTTAATTTTAGGTGTCAGGTATTTTGTCTCAGCAATGAGAGAAAAATAACTAAGACAAGCACCTAATATATCTTTTGTACATTATGAATGCTTTAAAAAGGCTTAATTGATATGTCTTAGCATTCATTCATTTGATCATTCAACAGGTAACTCTTGGGTGCTTACAAAATGCTAGGCACTATTTTGTTATAGGGGACACTACAGTGAATGAGAAACATAAGGCTTGTGTTCTTATAGGTGGATATTCTAGTGGGAAAGACAATAATAAAAATAAATAAATTTCCAGACATAGTGCTGTATGTCTATAACCCCAGCTACATGGGAGGCTGACATAGGGAGATCACAAGTTCAAGACCAGCCTGGGCAAGTTAGGGAAATCTTGTCTCAAAATTTAAAAATAAAAAGGGTTGGGGCCCATATCTATCACAATGAACTAAAATAAAAATGGATAAAAAACCTAAATATTAAAATAGAAACACTAAATCTTCAGAAAGAGAAAATAAGTAGAGCTCTTGAAGACATAGGTGTAGGCAGAGACTTCATGAACAAAACCCATATTACACGAGAAATACTACAAAGAATCAATAGCTGGGATCTCATTTCATTAAAGTTTTTGCACAGCAAAAGAAATCACCAACAGAGTGAAAGTCTTTTAGATAGAATGGGAAAAAATTTAACCAGCTGCTCCTCAGACAAAGGGCTACTATCTAGAACATATAAAGGACTGGAAAAAAATCAGACCCCCAAATTCAAAGACCCAAAAATGGGCATCTGAGATGAATACATACTTCTCAGATGAATTATAAATCAAAAATAAATATATGAAAAACGTTGAACATCACTGATCATCTGAGAGATGCAAATTAAAACAGCACTGAAATTCCATCTCACTCCAGACAGAATGGCTATTATAAAAAAAATGACCAAAAACAGATGCTGATGGAACTATAGGGAAAAAGGAACCCCTTTCCACTGTTGGTATGAGTGTAGACTGGTGCAACCATTGTGGAAAGCAGTGTGGAGGTGCCTCAGAAAACTAGGATTAGAGCGCCCATTTCACCCAGCTCTTCCCCTTCTTGGTATTTTCCCCAAAGAAATGATATCATCATATCACAGCAATACATGAACCCATGTTTGTAGCGGCACAGTTTGTAATAGCTAAATCTTGGAAGTGACCTAAATGCCCATTAAACCGATGAATAGATAAAAAGATTTTCTTTAATATAATGGAGTACTACTCCACCATAAAGAAGGATAAACTTGAGACATTTATTGCTAAATGGATGGACCTTGAGACCATACTCTTAACTGAAATAAATTGGACACATATGTGTAAATATCGCAGTCTCACTGGTATGCAAAACTGAAAGCATAAATAAGAACCAAATTGTACAAGAGATGGTGAAATGGGAAGAAATTATTCAAAAAGAAAGGGGAACAGGGGTAGGGGGAAAGGAAGGGAAAAGAAAAGAAAGGATAAAATGGAAACAAAGGTTTGTGGATAAGGAGAGGAAGAGAGGTTAAAGGAAGGGGAGGGGAATGGGAGGAGAAAGAAGAAATCAAGGTATACCATGCACAGGTACAGATTCCCTATGGTGAATGTGATCATCGTATAAACCTAATTTGTACCAATAAACTTAATTTTAAAAAGTTGGGGATGTTGCTCAGAATCAAAGCATCCCCAGATTCACTCCACAGTAACTAAAAGAAAACCCCACAATAATGAAGATAATTTCAGACATTGAAAAAACTTCTAAAGATACCATACAATGGTAAGATGACAGAACGCTAGGGTGCTGTGAGTACAGATGCTAGTGCACGTTTTCCTAGACGGATGAGTGCATCTTTCTGGGGAAATTTTCGAATAAGTGGGAGGGGCTACAGGATGAGGTAGGAAAGGCATGCATCGGCTACAGTACTTAGGGTTGGGAAGCCATGGGAAAAGATCTGAATATTATCCTGCTTTTGATGGGATGGCAGTGGAGGGTTTTAAGCAAGAGAATAACGTGACAGGGTTGTGAAAGAGCATCACGATGGTGAGGGAGGTAAACATCATCTGTCGTTTAGTGTAATCAGTAGATTCTAGGTAAGGATGAGTGGAGGCAGAGAGACCAGCCCACAGGAAGTAATTGTGATGCTTCTGGCAAGAGATGATACTAAATCTGTGGTGATGAAGGCAGAGTAATGTGATGAGAGATGACTGGACTTTCTGATGGATTGGATGGGAGAATAGTGATGGAGAGAGAGAGAGAAATTCAACTTGATTTTTAAGTGTTGGCTTTAGCCACTTAGTGAATGACTATGCCCTTTACTGAGATGGGATCCCTGAAAGAGCAGCAGGTGTGTGGGAACAAATCAGCATAGCACAGAGGATGGAACAGAGCCGATTCTTACCGAGGCGTTTTGTTTAGTGGGGAAGTAAACCTCACAGTCTCCAAATCTCTGTTGTCGTGTTTTGTAACAGACTCTAGCGAGTCAAATTGTGCTAAAGATTTCTTGCATTCGCCAACTTTGCTCTTGTTTCTTCTTGAGCAGCTCTGCAAAGCAGCTTGGCACTCTTTTTGTAAACCTGTGTGTCACTGCCGAGACTCATGAGGTTTCTGCTCTCTGGTTCCTGTGGTACGTGAAGCAGTGTGGGGGCACGACCAGAATCATCTCAACAACCAGTGGAGGCCAGGTACCAACTCACGGCCCTCACTCTATCTATTAACTTAGCACCTAGTCCCAGCACTGCATAAGGCCCAGTGCTAGACATAGCTGCAAATTACTTTCTTCTCCTTCTCTGCTCTCTCTCCCTTTCCTCTCTCTCCTCCCTTTCTTCTTCTTTCTCTCCATCTCCTTCCCGGACCTATTTGACACTGCCTTTAAAAAAATTAATCTAACTAAAAGTTGAAGAAGAGACAGCTCAAGCATGTGCACAAGCAGGTAGAATGTCTGTGTGCTAGGGGGTGTCTGGAAGTGGGGCTCCAGGCAGGTGGGTTCAGTGAGGTGAACTGGCCACAGTGGCTGTAGAACAGCAGGTACCTGGCCCAAGATGAGATGGGACAAGAGGATTTTGGCTTAGAGAAGGGTGGTACAGAGGTGTGGAGGTTCTGAGACTGTGTCACAAAGACAAGGCTTAGCTCTGGAGAGCATAGCCTTGGAAGTGACTTAGAAAACCTGTCATTTTGTCCAGAGTCAGCAGACCTTAGTGTGAAAGCAATAGTGATAGTTATGGCTTACAGTAGTAAAAGGAAATGTTGTATATCTCAGAGTAAAGAGAAGAGGGGAGAACTAAACACTTAGGCATTTAATGCCCATTCCTGTGTTTCTCCTGTGTCTTATTTTTCTTGTTGCTGAGACAAAATACCCAGCACCTAAAGCTAGAGGGAGAAAGGTTTATTTAGCACACAATTTGTAGAGGTTTCAGTCTATAGTTGGCTGGCTCCAAGGCAGGGTGGCACATGGCAGAGGGGCATCGCGGAGGAGAAACAGTTCATTGCATGCAGAAGACAACAAAAGCAACAAAGGATGACCACAGATCTTTCTGTCGCTTATATCTTATCCATTTTTCCTTGATCCCATCCTTAATCCTAGTGTCCTTGATCCTAGCATTGCACCATGAATCAATCGCAGTATCACACACTCTAGATCCAGTACCACACACTCTAGACCCAGTACCCCCTTAAAAACCCCCACTTATGACTTCATGAGGCTTTGGGGGTCATCTAGACATAAACCATAACACCTACCCATCTTTTTTCTTTCCAGGAAAGGAAATTTGTGGGCGGATCTGGTCAAGTGAGTGAGCGGATAATGAATCTCCTTGGGGACCGAGTGAAACTAGAGAGGCCTGTGATCCACATTGACCAAACAGGAGAAAGTGTCCTTGTGGAGACTCTAAACCATGAAATGTATGAGGTAACCAAGGCCCCTAACCTGTGGGAAAGAGCCTACAGTGCTACAGGTGACCAAAGCCTAAATAAAGCCAAGAATAGCCCAGACTTTACAGATAATTCCTTGACAAGATGCTACCTCTATTTTAAAGAAAGGAAAATAGAACCAGGATATTGGGGGGGGTGGTTAGAAAACATGATTGATCAACTTTGTATTGGGCTCTTAGAATAATTAAAAAGCAAAAAAAAGTTTATTTGATAAATATCAAATATACCTACTTGTCTGGCATTATTCTAAGAGTTGAGAATTCAGTAGTAACTAAGACCAATGCAATTCCATGCTCATGAGGTTTACATTTTAGTGGGGGATAAAGGCCATAATCACAGCTGGGTGTGGTAGCACACACCTACAACTCCAACACTCCAGAAGGCTGATGCAGGAGGATTGCCAGTCCCAGCCCAGCCGGGACAACTTAGTGGCTTAATGAGACCTTGTCTGAAAATTTTTAAAAATGTAAAAATACTGGGAATGTGGCATAGTGCACAGGCCTGGGCTCATTCCTCAATGCTGAAAGAAGTGGCCATAATCAACTATATATTAAAATATAGTCTTTCAAATAGTGTGGAGAAAATCAAGCAGCAAAGGGAGAGGGTGTATCAGAATGGGTGGGAATATTGATCACATAAATTTAAATAAAGTCATCACGGGAGGCCTTGCTGAGGTGATATATGAGTGTAGAACTGACTGAGATGAGGGAACCATGTGGCTCTCTGGAAGAAGAGTGTTCCATATAGATGGAATGGCAAATGCCAAGACCCTGGGACATGATCAAGGAACAGCAACAATGTCACAATGGCAGAAGTCAGAGGACCATTTCATGTATGACCTTGGAGGTGAATGTGAGGAACTTGGTTTTGACTCCAAATATGATGACAAGTCATTGGAACTTTGAACTATGGAACAATAATGGTTGCTGTCAATTTTTACAGGATCCTTCTGGGTTTGCTGCTAAGAGATTGAAAGGGAACAAGGGCATGTGAAAGGATAATTGGGGAAAAAAACTAAAACAATAAACCAATAATATTTAATAACATTGCTTTTCTTTCAGGCTAAATATGTGATTAGTGCTATCCCTCCTGCTCTGGGCATGAAGATTCACTTCAAACCTCCTCTGCCCATGATGAGAAACCAGCTGGTCTCCCGTGTGCCTTTGGGGTCAGTCATCAAGTGCATTGTCTATTATAAAGAGCCTTTCTGGAGGAAAATGGGTGAGTATTTTCCTTACATAAAGAGTTTTAGGAGAAGGTCCCAAGAAGCTTGATGTCAAGACATGCATTTGCATGTAACTATTTTTATTAGAATTCTGGCCATGGTACAATACTATCCCAAAGTACAGTTCCTTCAAATAAAATACCCTGGCACAAATTCATGCAATTAACTTTCCTTGGAATATAACCAACTCTTTTTGTAATTTAATATAGAGTTCATTTAATATTCTCACAAGTTGTTGTGCCAAAAGATGATTAGAATTTTCTAATCAATTTTTTTTTTTAAATTTGGCCTTGTAAAGGCATTCACAAAGGGGAGGGGTCCTAAAACTTTCCAGGCTATCTCTTGTTAGTGCCGGGATTCTACCACATTAAATGAAAGTCATTTATTCATTCATATGTAGTCATCAAGTATGCTACTATTGATTGTCTTACCTGGTAAAACAACACATGGGATTCTCACAAAAGTCCTAGATTCTGCAAGATATGAATGTTCTAGATCTACTCTGTTAAATCCACTAGGCACTAGCCACATGTGGACTCTGAACATCAGAAATGTAGCTAGTGACAGTGAAGACTCAAATTTGTTCATTTTATTTAATTTTAATTGCTTTAAATGTGAATGTATATAATCGCATTTGGATAGTAGCTACTGGATATGGCAGCACCATGCTGGAGGCTTAACACATCTACTCCAGTCACATTTACTTTTCTTCAGTGTGGAGACCAAGGTAAGAACACTTGGTCCCTGAGACTGAGGATGAAGGGCAGGATGGGCTGAAATGAAAAGAAAGACTGGAGAAAGGAGAAGACTATGCTGAAAACAAAAGGAGACAGATTTGCAGTTTGGCCTGTGGGCAGCACTCCTTGGGTACAGTTGGCCCTCTATCCACAGGTTCTACATCTGTGGATTCAACTGTGTATCAGAGATATTTAGAAAAAAATACATTTGTACAGAAATGTGCAGATTTTTTGCCATTCTGCCTTAAACAAATATAACAATATTTACAGAGTAATTACTGTACATTGTATTAGGTGTAATTAGAAATCTTGAGATGATTAAAGTATATGGGAGCACACACCCTGCACCAAGTGAGCAAGTGCCCCGGGAGCTGCTGGTCCCGCGGTTCAAGTCCGAGCTGCTGGTCCCGTGATTCAAGTCCATGCTTTGCTCACACTGCCATGGTTCACAGCTGAAACTTGCAGGGAGAGCCGGGTATTTCCCATCTACTTCCTGAGGGCAGAGTGGGTGACACAGGACCCCGCTGCCATTACAGACTGAGTCTCTGTCCTCCCTGCACCTGCAGCAAACAGGAGGTCCTCACTCAGAAGCCCCAGGGACTTCTCTGGCTGGTGGGGGAACATGCAGCCCCTCACTGCATGCCCCCTGCATGGAGTGAGTGAGTGCTCCAAGAGCTGCTGGTCCCGTGGTTTGAGTCTGTGCTTTACTTTCGAGTGGACCCCCTAGGGGGTCAAAAGCACGGGTAGTCTGTGACTGCTACCCATCCAGCCTGCATCTGATTCCTGTATGTGCCCTGAGCTGACGAGACACAGAATCAGGTGGTTCACAAACTGTTGATCCTGCAGTTTGTGTCTGGATTTTGCCTATATGCTGAATGGCCTGGGGACATAGGTCCACTGGACCAGATTGTCACACCAGTGCAATGGGAGTCTGGGCCATGCATGTGCCCTGAACTGCAAGGGGACGCTGGATCAGACAGTTGGCCATCAGCTGACACCAGTGCCCGTGTCTGAGAAAGGGGATATCTAGATACAAATCAAAAACTGCCGGAAACCTTGAGACTAAGTAGCTCTTCTCAGAGGTTACTCAGGGGCAAACCTGACCAACAGGAAAACTAAGGACATTAGTGGTCTTGGCTGTGCAGCTACTGAAGAGGGTAACTGAGCTTTCTGCAACCGATAGCAAACATGACAAAATGAAGCACTAAAACACAATGCCAGAACTCCACCCCAATCAGAACAAGTCCAGGAGACATCAACATAGGAGAACTTGGTAAACACATGCCTGAAATAGCTGAACTGATTGCAATGGAAGTAAAGAAACAACTTCATAAAGCCATAGAAGAGATGAGATCAGAAATAATCTCTCAGGCAAAAAATGAAATGACAATAATAATGAAGGAACTGCTCCAAAAGTCTGGAGAAGAAACATATAAGAAAATAGAAGAACAAAGGCAAGGGACAGAAGTGTTCAATGAAAAATATAGAAAGGACTTAGAATGCATGAAACAGATTCAAAGAGACTTCCAGGAAAACAAAGCTGCCATTGAAAGCTACCAAAACCTCTTGAATGAAGCTGAAGATAGAATCTCAGACTTTGAACACAGCATGGCAGCTAGCGACTGTGAAAGAAAGGATCTCATAAAATCAAAAAGGATCCAGGAAAGGTCAATTCAACAGCTGCAAGATGAGGCAAAGAGGAATAATGTACGACTTATAGGAGTCAATGAAACAGCAGGAAGCAACACAACTGACATTAAAAGATTATTTGCAGAAATAATAGCAGAAAATTTCCCAAGCATGGAAACAGAACCTGATATACA
>NW_004955833.1:0-17122 GCF_000276665.1 Chinchilla lanigera
GACCTTGCGCTTGCCAGGCAGGCGCTTTTGCCGCTGAGCTAAATCCCCAGCCCCCAAGGATATATTATTTATTAAGACTTAAAAGTTTCTGTTCCCCTTATTGCTCTTTCTTACCTATTTACTTCTTCCTCTTTAATTTCTCTCCCCTTCTTCCTCCTTTTAATCCCCGTCTTCTTTTGTCTCAGTCTCAGGGTAAAATAGTTCTATTAATTTTGCCTCAGTGGGTCAGTATTTTCCTTATCACTACATCTCTTGTTTTTACAGAGTAGGTTACCATAAGTGGATTTCAAATACTAAGTATTTCAAACCATCATTTTATTTCCATTCAGCAGCAACTGTCAGTTTATATTTCATAACTTTAGAGGGACAGAGGTAAGGCTAGTGAAACTAGACTTGGGTTTCTCTTCGTGTTGACAACAAGCTGTTGACAAGACTGGATCTGGAACATCTTGCACTCTCCTTCTTCTTGTTTCTTTGCCTTGGGGGTAGGGAAAGAAACTAGCAAGTCAAGGCAATGGATAGAGCAGGGTAGGTGTAAAGAGTACGAGCCCAGGCTCTGCTGAGTCCTGTTGCTAGGCAACAGCATACAGAGAGCAGCCACATGCAAATGCCTGCTAGCATCTTGTTGTCTTAGCAACAGAGCATTTGGATGGAGGGCTAGGGGTGGAGGGGAAGTAGGTTGAAAATACCCAAAGTTCCCAGGTTCCTAGGGTACCCTTTACCCTCAATCCCATGTGTTTATTGTCTTACTCTACCTGTGTTCACTGAAGCTGAAGATTTTATCTTTTTTCCCTTTTCTTTAGTTCATCACTCAGCATTTGTGTGAAGTCTTTCCTCAGAGCTCTGTCTTTCTCCAGTCGCATTGTAATTCATTAGAGCTCATCCACCTCCAAGTCCTCTGGTGCACCACCTGGTAGGGCCTATTCTGTGGAATTTAAAGATGGTCCATTTCTCTAAATGCAGCCCTGGGGGATAGAAATTTTTTGTACTGGCAATCAAACTCACGACCTCACGCTTGCCAGGCAGGTGCTGTGCCACTGAACTACATCCCCGGCCTCCATGGGACACAAATGGAATGCTCATTTGGAGGGAAATTTAAATTTCAGGTTTGGGGAATGTGAAATGATGCTAAGCCATTATCATCAGTCCAAGGCTGTTGGCTGTGAGTGTTTTGTCAGTTACAAAGCCTAAGGTAAAGGAAAGAAGACGAGAAGAGGTTGGCCTCTCTTCTGCTGGACTCTGTGATGTTCAGGAGTTCTTATATTGCTCTTGTCTCTTATCAGTCTTTGACACTTGACCACTCTTCCCCGCATGTGGGGATCATGACGTTATTTGTGCTACAGTTCCTGGCACACAGTAGGTGAATTTATTTGGAAGGCCTGGGAATTTTTAAAACTGTACAGTGTGATATGTAAGTATTAGTTATTATTTATTTATTTAATCTTTTTTTTTTGTACAAAGAATTGAACTCAGGACCTCGTGTTTGCCAAGCAGGTGCTGTGCCCCTGAGCTACATCCCCAGCCCTACTTAATATTTGTGCATAATTTAGCTCTAATCCTTATCTCTCATCTTCTGTCCTTTGGTCACTGGATTAGTCTGTCCTGCTCCTGAAACCCCACCACCTGCCTTTGGACCCCTTTATCTGTGTCTATGTCCCTGTTTCCCTTTCCAAAATCTTATGCCCTGTTTTGAAGACCCTTCATGCCCAGTTTCTTATTATTAAAACCTTAGCTTTTTCCTGTGTTCTCCAGAGACCTTGTGTCTTGGTTCATTTTGTGCTGCTACAACAGAATATATGAGGATGGGTAATTTTAAAAGAATGGAAATTTATTCCCTCATAGTTCTGGAAGCTGGGAAATTCAAGATTAGGCACCAACATCTAGGGAGGGCTTTCTTTCTGCGTCCTTACATGGTGGAAGGCAGAAAGGTTTCTTCATAGAAGCATTAATTTGTTTCGAAAGCACAGCCCTTATCACCCTCACAACTCCTCAAAGGGCCCATGTCCCAGAGTTATTATGTGAGGATTAAATTTCTAACACGTGAATTTTGGGAACACATTTAGACAACAGAAGCTTGTAAACCAGCCCTAAGGCTACTTTTTTGCTTTCAACCTTAAGATTGTTCTAATGCTGCTTATTGTATTTTGCCATATCACTGGCTACCAACCATTTTGTTCCCCTGTCCCATCATGTCTGGAATAATGGGATTGCTTTGAAACCATGTGTTTGGATTGGCTCCCACATTACTGTAATTTGTATGGGTTCATGGTACTTACAAAGAGAAGCACTTAATATTAGACCTTTCTCCACTGCAGCTAATCCTTGTATCTTAGGGAGCATCAGGGGAGACCAGAGACATTTCTAGTCATTTTATGTCGTGGTAGTAAATTTAGCCCCACTACTTCCCATTTACTCCCACTTTATTTACATTGTCTTTTACAAGGGATCTTTCTCTTTGAAAGAAAAAAAAACTTTCTACAATATGATCTGAAAGCTTATTTGCTGCCTAAGCAAATAGGTATAGGAAAAAAACGTTTTTTTAAAAACGCTACTCAATATCTAGTGCAGTGCTAATTGCGCAGTATCCAGTTAGGAAATTCTTTACATCTTACATTGAATTATATTAATATTTACCCATGAGATAAAATTTCCTTTTGCTAAACCCTTGAAGTTGCCTGCATATGGCCCAGTATCTCAATGAAATGATTAGGATCCTACATAGCAGAAGAGAGGCTTGGTCCCCTTAAGTCGTTCATTGTTTACTTATACCAGCTTTACATTTTTACTCTATGTGTCCTGAATTCATGTGCATCTTCCTGTCTTTGCAATGGAGTCTCATTGATATTCTATCTCACTCCCACAAATTTTTGCATGTGATGGTAAGATGACATGTCTGGAGTTCACAATCTTTGGAGGCCAGAAATCTGAGGGCACCATCCAGGGAAATTTTTACTTAGAAATTTCAAATTTGTATAAACCATCATTAAATCAAGTTACAAAACAAAGGTCTTCTGAGTCAGTGTATAAGAAGTGTATCTAGTGGTAAGAAATTACTTTTTTTGCAAGATAAATTTGTTCCTGTTTGTCACTGACGTAAATGATAGCCAGAGACCCTAAGAGAGCGAAACAAAGTTTGCCCTAGGCTTGGCCCAGATATTCTTATCCATCCCTCACCTCTGTCTCCTCTTTCCTACCAGTTTCCTCATTCTGCTAGAACATGTTCTTGCTGTGGACTCTCTTAATTCTTCAGATGATCCAGCAGCTATGTAATCATGCCTTTTCACAAATACACATTGTCTCAGTTTGCATGCTGTTTCTGATTAGATCCCCCAGGTGGCCTAGGGTGGGTCCATCAGAGCAGAGTAGGGTGGTAGAACGGGTGCTGCCTGGACAAAGGCTACAGGGCTGATGGTCCAGAGAGGAGCAGAAGGATAGGTTTTCTGACCCTAACATTGTGGTAACTTTCAGGCTCCATCTAGAGGGCTCGATTTTGCAGAAAGGTGCTTGGAAGAATTAGGTAGAGTAGCTCTCTGATATTGCTAGCCCTGAACCACACTCTACTGAAGTATAACAAGCCTTTTCTCCTCTGCATGCTCAGGTATATATAAACCTGGTACCTTCAAAGAATTGGACAAAAAGAGCTGGAATCTCTCCTATTGCAAAAGGTCTGCTGTACCCATTCAAGGGAATGTGTGGCTGAAAGTTACCATTCAAGCCTGCAAATCACTATCACATTTTCACTGAAGAAAACGCCCTGCACAGCTTTCAAATTCTTGCATTTCAACTGACGAAGATGGTAAGAGATAATGGACACGTTCCATAAAATTTCTCTCCTTTAATTGAAGTGTGATTTTTTTTTTAAAGTATTCCCATGATTGCTTGAAGCAATTACTATAAAATAAACCAAAACTGTCTCTTTGTTTTTCTGAAAACTGGGACTCCAAAGAGGAATCCGAGACCAATGCCAAAGCACACTGGAGAGACCTCCAGAATAATGGAGAATGACTTCTCATCCCCTAAATTGGGAGTATGCTGAGGGTTTGCAGCACCACTAAGGTGGAACCTGGCCAGGGCATGGGATACTACGACAGGGGTTGTGGGGCCTCCTTAATTCTTGGCTTTGCTCACCAATTTCAAACCCACAGGGCAATGAAGAAGTAGACCATGTTCATCATTGCATAGCTCCAAATAGGACCCTAGGGAACAATTGATGGTGTAGTGCCGTTGGAAATGCACTATGATTTGAAGAACAAATGACTTGTCCTTGGAACTCAGATTGTGTGTCTCCTTATGACGGATGTGTGGTACAGAGCCACTACTTCCGGTCTCCCAGAATAAAAGGACCCACTTGGAAATGCCTCACACATGTGTGGGTGTGTGATAAGCTATGACTCGTTCTTTGCATTGTCCCTGGGGAGTATGTTCACAGCGCCTGCTCCTGGTCCCAGTCTGACTCTGGCTGCGGTGTGCACTGATGATCATTGTCCAGCGTGCAAAAACAATCTCCTGACTTTTGTAGGGAAAAAAAATCACCAGTCCATTCATCACTCATCAATCATTTTTCTCAGTGACTCATCATCAGAAAGTTTCATTCCTCAGTCCCCCCCTTTCTGAGGCTGGTAAATAGCATGTCATTCCAGCAAAAGGCGGAGGGGGTGGCAGCCCATCTGGACCCTCAAGTTTGATTTCATATTTATGAAACAGCTTAAATGTCAGTTTGAGTGAAAAACGACACCTTCCCCAGCTTCTCACATTAGAGCCTGTGGCTGCTACTGAAGGTTTCTTTTTTCTTTTTTTTTTTTTTAAGGTAGCTCATCGTTCCCCTATGAGGCTTCCCTAAGCCAGGGACGGAAAAGGGACAGGTGGATGGATGGGTCGATGGATAAACAGATGCATGAGGCCACAATTAGATAGCTTTACCAGACAGGAGAAAGACATGAACGGAGGAAAATGAAACAAAGATCAAATAGAAACAATATTATGGTTATGGAGGGAGTTTTGATCAATGATGAGGAGCTTGAGACACTCCTATTATTTTAAATTGAAAAAAATTCAATATAACCACTGGGAGACAAAAGCTTTAGAAAAATAAGTCATCTATGATTCTACCATCCTAGAGATTTTGTGATCCTTTGGATGTATTTTTTCCATTTGTGTTTTTTTTTTTTTAAATTCATGTGTAGTTTCTGTAGTTCAAAGTGGAATGTGCATATATAGAACTTGGGACTCAGTAACATTTTAGGACTTTAGGAATATCTTAGCTCAGACACAAAGAAGGCTGCTTGCCCTGGGAAAAAAAGTAAGCAAGTTTAATAATGAGTGACTTCAAGCTAGTTTCAGTCTGTTGCCTGCGAGTTTAAAACAGTGTTATTAAGGAGAAACCTTCCTCTTGCTGGATGACTGCAGAATTTGTGCAACAGAGTAAAAGGACTTTGGGATGATACACAGGAGTTTGCTTGTCCAGGTGGAACTTCATGGGACTTTTATATCTCTGATCACATTGACAGAATGGGAATGAGGAAGAACTCTGTGAGAACTCCATAGATCCTGAATTCTACCAGGATGAATGATCTACCTTTCTTCAATCATACAATTGCGTGAAGCCTCAACAGGGGTGATAAGTACTCTTGTCTCTTCCGGGTACACACACCTTGAGAAATAGAAAAGGCATCAGGTGCTTTAATGAGAAGTTTCAAGAAGCGTCTAATGAGAAGGAGAAGAGAACAACAAAGCTCAGGACTGAATGAAGAATAGAGCCAGTAGTTCTGGCAATAGGGACAGGGGTGACAGGAAAAATAAAGGGGCCCCTCCAGCGTGGGGAGAACACAACCTTGGTGCAGCCTAACTCAACTCCCCTGCTGGTGGCCTCTTCCTGCCTCACAAGAGACCCCAGCCTGGAAGGGCAACAGGAAACCCCTACCTGCAGAGATGCTAGGAAGGAAAGCAAAGGCACCTGCAGACTTGCTGCTGCCGCTGCACCAGACACTGCTGCAGAAGTTCCAAAGAGGGTCAGAGACAGGTACAGGCAGATGCAGTGAGACACACTGGGTCACACACTGCTGGTGGGACAGTGCAGGATTTTGTTGTTCAGTTTGTTCTATTCCAAGCAGATCATTTGGAAGAGAAGGAAGGAGATGCTTCACCATGTTTCTCATGGATCCGTCTTTGTCTTCTCTGGAAGGAAGTCACTGGGGAGGAGTAAGGGGAATTAAGGAAACTTCATCTCTGCTCACAAGTGGTGGTAAGATTCTTTAGTTCTTTACTAGAAAATTGAGAAGCCAAGGCACTTCCTTTGTTCACCTGGGATGAATGATGGGCCACCATGATTATTTAAGGAAAGACTATGCCTGAACACTGAAGCTTGATCGCAATCATTACTTTTTGTGTTGATTTTTTGGTGCCTCTATGCAAAGATCCTTAGTGAAGAAAATGACTCTGGGAAGTGTCATAGCAGTAAAAAATGAAAAGAGAACATTATTAAAGTCAGTATGCTTGCTACAGCCAGGCCAAGACAAAAGGAGAGAAAGAGAAAGTGCCTTGGCTTCTAAGCTCTGTGGAAATGCATATAGCACTGGGTAGCAGTATTAGTGGCAGAGAAGAAGCCACCTGTGTCTGCCACCTGCTCTGGTACAGAGGAATACAGTCCCAGGAGCATGCAGCGCTGGGACAGGAGTGGTGAAAGAAGAGAAGCTCAATTGTCTAATAAATAAATCCAGAGTCAATTACCTGAGATAATTAAAAAATCATATCATTTTATTTATTTGTAAGTATATAGATAAACAAATGTTTTGTAGTATTGTTCTTGATTTCTTTTTAAAAAGGATAATATTTGCAGAAAATTTAGAAAAATGTGAAGGAATATAAGGAAGAAAATAAAAATGCTATAATTCTTATATGAGAAGTAATTGTTATTAGGAATTTTATTTATTTTTGTTATGGTATTATCCAATTCATGTACACACACACACACACACACACACACACACACACACACACACACTCCCTAACTCACAATGGGCACAAGCTTCATATAGAGATCTGTGAATTATTATACCACAAAAATACACAAAAATGTATTTCAACTTCTCTTGTTGTTAACATGTAACTGTAAAATTCTGTTTTATGAAGCAATAAATGAATATATTTTTACACTGTTCTGTATTTTGAGAACTTGTTCAGACCGCATTCTTTGACTTGAGATGACTGAATCAAAGGGTAAGAGCACTGCTAAAGTTCTGTCTACAGTAGCAGGGTATCTCTAACTCCGCCCTGCCAGAAAGGGTTTTATTTTGTTTTTAAGTCTTGGACAGGGCCTTTCTTTGAAACTACTCCTTCCTCACCATCTACTTCTGTCCTCCGGCCTTGATATTGAAGTTAATTTTTCTTAGCATATAAGAAAAAGAGCATTTGGTGAAAGCCAGGGTTAAAAAGAAGATAGCAAAATGTCAAGAACATGTGCTACATTAAGGACAAAGCAGAAGGAAACTCAGGTTGGTGTGTCAGTATCTGAACTGATACAAAAGCATCAAGTTAAACATAGAAAAGAAGCAGCAATCAATAACTTGATGTGAAGGGGCAGAGAGAGAGAGAGAGAGAGAGAGAGAGAGAGAGGAGGGAGAGGAGGTAGCAACTTTCCTCTGGAAAAGGAGTGTGGCCTGAAATCCATTTTGTAAATGAGTGGAATATAAACTATGAAAATGTCCATGAGCAATTATCCTTGTGTTTCTTATAAACCCAGAATCTTTTGGCTAACTTACATTTTCATTAGGAGGTCTAAATATTGGAAAATTCAACCATCACGATTTTTAGCGTTGCATTTAGTTCTATAACACTAATCAGAACTGTGCATTTTATTTTCATTTTGTAATATTTGTTTGTGAGTCTAATATCCAGGGGATTTTGGTTCTGAAATTGATTGATGTTTTTGTCGATAGTCTTGCTTGAGAAACACTTTTCCAGGATTTTAGTGTAAAACACACACACACACACACACACACTCCAACACACATACACACACATTTTCTTAAAGGAGTCAAGCATGATAGCATGACAGAACTAGGATTACTGATATGGATCCCCTCTTGCTTTCCTTAATTATTCTCCATCACTCTGGTTTCATCCTTGGGCTTTGATTATAATTTTCACTTTATATTTATGCAATCTAATCTTATAATCACAAGTCTCTTTGGACCACCATATGGTTCTGTGTCTTCAGGCTAAATCTGCCTTGAAAGAGCCTCTGGTTTCTTTCAGCTGCCTTAAGGCCAGGGTAGCAACCATTCAGAAGCAGGGTGCCAATTTGATGATTGCTATTCTTTCTATCCTGTGCTTAAGGCACGGCAGCTGCTGCGAGCAGGGATGGTACAAAATAAAATTTCCCACCCAGTTAAAAAAAAAAATACCCTCTTATAGTCCACTAGTGACAGATTTCTTTAAGTTAGTGGTCCTCAATCTTATTCAGTTGGCAAAATACCTGGAGAAAGTAGTGTTCTGAGAAGGATTGCATGAAATATTGATATACTTCATTCCACTTACAAACTAAGAGCACTTAACCAACAGAAAATATGACTATATCCTGTGCTGAATATGAAATTGCTTCTGTAATTGCACAGACCCGAGAACTAAGTAGGAGACTACGTTTTCGCGCTAACCTTAATGTAGTACTTAATACTTTGTCATGTCATTTGCTGAGACTCACCAACCACTGCAGCAACCATTGAGAGATTTAAGGACACTTTTGATTTTCTTATAAAAAAGTAAATTGGGACAAACCTGTGTAAAAGCCTTTCATTGTGAGTTCAGATATAAGTAAATATCATTATTTGATTTCAGCAGCAAAATACCTCAGATTAGCTGAGAATGTCATTAGTTGAGAACAACTAGTTTGCTCTATTAATCCCTTTTAAACAGTTCCTGTAGAGGTTGAGCTGGGCTCACGTAATATCTTAGTGTGAATTACTTTAATCTGATAATCACCAAATGTCTCACCAGTATCAACTACTTTGTTAATCTGTTCAATTTCCTTTAGTCTATACTTGTGATTTTCAAACTTCTATATTGTAGCTGTAGATTCAAAGTTTTCAGATGTTAAGACCACATTGGAGTCTTCCTTTTCTTTCCTTTTATCTTTTAAAAATATTATTTCTATCACAACACTTGGTAACTATGATGACAGCCATTTATTTTGCTTATAAACCTGAAATTTGGGCAGGGCATGTGGGGGGAAGGAGTATCTCTGCTTCGTAGGTAGTCAGCTGGAACAGCTCAGGTGAGAGCTGGAGTATTCACAGGACTCACACAGGGCCAATGAGACACCATAGGCTGTTGGCTGTGCACAGTGGTGTGCTGGAGACAACGTGTATTGACTTGAAAAGCTGATCGGGTTCATCTATTTCTCAAATATATCCAGAGACCTCATGTTTGCACTTTGAAATCAGTCACAGTATGAGTATGTACACCAAAGAAATTGACAAATGGTATAAATCAGAGGTTTCTGCACATACACACACACACACACACACACACTTGCGTGCAAACACACACACATGTGCACTCACATACACACAGATTAATTGGTGGCTCCACTTGAACAGCTTACCATTAGCTTGAACCTTAGCTCAGACCTGAGACTCTCTCCTTGGGAGCCTTTCCACTTGGCCTGGACTTCTTCACAGGGTGGTGATAGGGTCCCAGGATGAACATCTCCAGAAAGAAGGACAGTATCAGGCAGAAGCTGTAACACCTTTCTGTGGCCGGGGCTCAGAAGTCTTCCATGAGCTCTACGGTTCCAGGTGGTCACAAAGATCATCCTGGATTCAGAGGGAGGGGACATAGATGCCACCTCTTGATGGAGAGCGGCAGATTGTGAATGGGGATGTGAAGTCAAAAACACTATTGTAGCCATTTTTGGAAAATACAATCTGCCGCACCATTTTATTCAATCAATCAGGCATAAATTCTTGTGTGCAGCCTGCCTTGGAAATCTATAAAAACCGTGTACATCTGAGCAGAAAGGGCATACGATCTCCAGACTTGTGAACTGTGTGAACAGTTAAGAAGGTGGCAAGGAATAAATGTACTTAGAAAACAGGAGACATTGCCCCGTCCAGAATAATGACTTTGTCTCACTTGGTGCAGGGTACCGAAGTCAGCCGGCTACACACGGCAAAATTCTGGGAGATGTCGGTATTCATTTCCTGTTGCTGGGTATTAAGTTACAACAAACTTAGTGGCTTGACGCAGAAATTTATTATCTCATTTTTCTAGGTCAAGTCTGTCATGTTCTAACAGGGTCTTCTCTTCAGGGTATCACAAGAGTGAAACCAGAGTTCTTTTTTAATTGGTGTGTATTAATTATATGGAATAATGGGTTTCATTGAAAGTAATAAAAGACAAAAAAGAGAATCTCACAATAGACCCAAGGAATCACTAGGAACTATTTTGAAAACTTACATTCTTATAAATTAGAAAATATAGAAAAAATGTACAAAATATTAGCCACTTCTGACCTACCAAAATCTAACCAAGAAGATAGAAAAACTTAAACAGATCAATAACAAGCAGTGAGACTGAAACAGTAATTAAGTCTCCCAACAAACAAAAGTCCAGCACTAGATGAACTGATCCACTGGAGAATTTTACCACATCTTCTGGTAAGAAGAACTAACACTAATGCTTCTCAAATTCTTACCTGCAGATAGTAACCCCTTTGCAAGATCCTTCAAGCTCTTGGCGTTTGGAAGTCCTCACAGCTGAGCTGCCTGCTCTCTTGCTAGCTAATGCCTAGGGGCTACTCCCGCCTCCCGAAGGCCGCTCTCAGGCCCCTGGTACTTGGGTCTTCATCTCAGCAATGGAATATCGCCCTCAAGATGACTCTGTCTTTGGGACCAGCGCAGAAATGTGCTTGTCTTTAAATTCTCAAATAATCAAGTCAGGTTCACCAGCATAATCTGCCCTTTTAAAATTCAGCTGTCACATGGAATATAACCTAATCAGAAGCTCGTAGTCCTGGGATTGTTATGGGAGAGCTGATGGGAAATGTTGGAGCCCACTTTAGAATTCTGTTTAGCCCAGATTGGACTGACACACCCTTTTTTCCTGGGTAGTTCATAAAACTTTTCTAGCAGTGTGCTTACCCACTGACTTGGGGGATGTCATTTAAATTATCCAAGGCTCTGTTTCATCATTTGAAAAAGAAAGATAACAGAATTGCTAACTTCTCTGTCCCACATACCTGTCAGGAATCTCCAGTGTGTTAGCGTTGTGAACACCTTGAGCTGTGATGATTTTATGTTGCAGAAGCCCTGCTTGTCACAGTCCTACCATCAGGCCTCAGTTCAAATACTGTGCATTCTGCGTTCTTGATCCTAGCACCTCGCCAGCTCCAGTTCTCACCTAACATTTTGTTTGTCTATTTTTATCCTGGTTTATAATTTTTCAATTTAGCATGGTCTAATTTTCCTTTCGGACCTGTGAAATCGCTGAGAGCCACTCACTTCTCACAGACCTGGTGAAAGGCCTAGCCATTTCCTCCTCCACAACATGGGCTCCTCAAACATTTGATGGAAGAGTGAAAATGAAGTTGCTGGGGTAGCAAACAGCATTGGAGTGATTGTGAAACAAATGAACTAATCAAGCTACCACTGGAATGTTGGTTCTAATATTTTCAGTATAAAAGATACTTCACAGAACTCTTCCAGAAGAAATGCTGTAGTTCAATAGCAACATGAACTTTGGCCTAGCACCTTCTGTCAGATCACCACCAGAGAGTGTGAGGCCTGGGAAGGTAACAAACATGCCGCTCTCTAGTCCTGGTACTGTTTTTTTTTTTTTTTACTGTAGCCTCATAAATATTGAATGAATGACTGAAAGCAAATATTGGCCCTGGAATGGCTGTAGTGAAGACACCCTCTGATCCACCACTGCGGCCTCACTGACTGACCTAGCCATTCAGCCATGTGCACAAGAACTAGAACTCCTGCATGAAGGACCCAGCAGAGATTGTGATCATCGTGATCTTAGCTGCAGGGGGCGACCCAACAGCCTCTCAGGATCAAAAATCCTGAATTCTGAGCACGGTGCCATTAATCCCACGACTGCCCCAATTCCTGAACACGGAGACAGGCTTCCTTCAGAGGAGCTCAGACTCCCAGCAGGCAGCAACCTCAAACAGACTTCAGGGTAGGCTCCTCTCCTGTGGGCTCCGGGCAAGCTTTTTGTCCAGGGTAATTCGGATAAAAATGCTACAAGGAGGCAGTGTCAAAGGGAAACAGAATTCACAGCTCTCCATCGTCTGTAATAAAGTGTAAATCCAGTAAAGCTGGTGGCGAGGTGATAAAAATAGCAGGGTTATTATGCTCAACTTTAATGCATTTAATATAACAATAGATTATTCCATTGTCATTAAATGAAGGGAAGGTAGGCGGATCTAATTCTATCTCCAGATTCCTTAATAAGTACTTCATTGTCAGTGAAATCATTTGCATTGTTCAATCTCCGAATAAAAGGGAAGGGCATACAGTGTGCTGTGTACAAATGGCAGAGAACTGTGAGCCCAGAGGGGACTTCGGCCCTCGTGCAGAGCTGGAACTGCACCGGGGAGAGACTGGCGATGAACTGCTATTTGTTCTGAGATAAAGTGCTTCACTGTGGTGGAATCAGGGAGGTAGTGTTTTGGTGAGATGGAATTGACAAACGCTTCACTTTATCCACCTCCTCACACCCGATGAACATGTGATTTTGTGGCAGGATTTGGAGATGGGGTTTTCCACTGTATAGGCTTCTTGTCAGGATGAATGAAGACTCTGTGGGAGCGAGACTGCGTTACCTACTGTGGCCTGTAGGCGGAGCTTTTGCTCTAGAGAGAGTCGCCTGAAGTTTCAAGGCGGAAGCTGCACTCCGGCGGTCTGCGGGGCAGGGCAGCGTGCAGTCCTGTGAAATGTGTACTCAGGGACACCTAATCGAAGAGCGGTGCAGCTCTCTTCGTACAAAATCAACAGATTCTCATTATTTGCTAATCAGCCATTAATGTTCTATTGATAGGCAGCGCCAACACAGACTCACCAGAATGGGCTCATGGATTTACATGGCTGTTCAAATTTATAGCCTGGACATAATATTCTTGCTTCATTTTTTTGTGTATTTTTCGTTAAAATCCTTAGACATGACAAGCTTAAGAAGTTTAAAAAATTATCAGGGACCATGCGTTCGTTGAGAGGTTGAAAGAGAGAAATCATCTGAGATGGGCAGAGATTTAATTCCTTATTTTTGAGAGAGAAAGATCACATACATCATGATTAAAAAACACTCCATGAATTCAAGGGGATGGAATTCTATATTGGACAATAAGTGCTAGCCATATGTGACTCTTTAAAATTAAATACGTTAAATTAAAATTAAATAAGATTAAAACTTCATTTCCTTGGTGATATATTTCAAGAGCTTAGTGGCTACCTGTGACTCACGGTTACAGTTTGGAAAGTGCAGGTATGGAACATGGCTGCCATCATGGGAGTTTTTATTGGATGGCACTGGATAGATTTTGAGAAAGATAAATGGGGAATTAGAAGAAAAGGAGGAAAAAATTGAATATGGAGGGGGTAAGAATTAGACTATGGTCTAGGCCAGAGAGAGAGAGAGAGAGAGAGAGAGAGAGAGGGAGAGAAATGGAGAGAGAGGGAAGAGATGAAAGACACACAGGCAAATGGACACATATGGTATGAAAATCACAGATAGATTGGGTAGCTGGGGATTGCTGAGCACAAATAGTAAAGCGGGACTTTGAGAAAGATATTCTAGTATGACAGAAACTTATGATTCCCTATATAAAAATTTTAAAGCCATGCTGCATTTTTGCGAGTATAAGCAATGCTGGGTGATATTACTTCTTGGTACTTTTTCTGTTGTCAAGAAGAAAATAAATTGAGATTTGCTCCGAGTTCATAGACTTCAGTTTATCTATACCTAATCAATCAATGCCAGATCAAGTTGTTGGAAAGTTAAAGTGTCTTCCAGGAAGTCATTTTGTCTATACATGATGAAAAGATTAGTTTTTCTCACTCTCACTTAGCTAACAAATTATTTTGGGGCCATGTAAGTATATTTAAAGAGTCAGGGCCTACATGTGACTACGGGGATAGATTTGAAGGTGAGCTAAAGTAGACAAATATTTAGCTTATTATATAAAAAGCCTAGGCATTTGGATTTTACAGTTATACTTTATAACAATTATAATATCAATTTAATATTATACTGTCACAAGTTCTTCCTTTTAGCTAACCGGTAGGTCTTTGGCTATAATATACACCCACTGCCTTTTGATCCTCTAGTGTCTATTGGGAAGAAGGAAATTGTTTTTGCTATTGTAGTCCATATAATATTTCTTTGAATTCTGAAGGACCGCGAGGAGATTAATAGCATTGAGACTTGGGGCTTCCTCCCAGCCCATAGCTTTTCTTTATAATCCTTGCTATACTCACTGAAGTTACATGACAGGTAAGGCCACAGGCTCGGCACCTTCTTTTACCTCCTTCTTTTAACCACCCAGTGCACAGTTTTATAGCACTAGCACTTTGATTTTATCAGTATTTTTTCCTGGCATGATTAGGCACTGAATAATTGCTTCATGACAACTCTCTTCCCCTGACCCAATTCCGATATGCAAGGTGGAATGCGGGTTTATTAATTTACACAGAGAGGAAAACTTGGCTCAGGACTGTGACTTCATTCAGAAAAATGCATGACAGTTCAGAAGGTTTCTTGGTGAATATACAATCAGAGCTGGATGTCCTCAAGGGACAGTCCTGTCAAGCCAGGGAGGCTTGATGAATTGTCTCTCTCCTCCCGAGAAATGTTGCTGTCTGACGAGCCAGAGCATTTCCAGTGTGAGCACCCTCACGCCTGGGCAGAGCAGGAGAGAGATGCTCTCAGCCCCTTAGCTCCTGTCTGATGACCCTTGTTGCTTGCCTTTGTTGTCGCCTCAGTCGTTCCCTTTTTCATTTAGCATCCTTTTGTAACCATTTACAGTTGACAAGTTCACGGATTACTTTTAATTAATTATAGTTTAGGTTGACTACCTCCTAGTGACATTTAGAGAAGCATTATAAACTCATTTGGAGCTACATCTCCAAATCAACTTGGATGATAATTTTTTTTTTTCCGGGGAAGTTTTTGTTTTTGTTATTGTTGACAGGTTTTTAATTCCTTCATTTATTCACCCATTCATTTGATATTTATTAATTCCTGCTCTTGCTAGACATCAAGAGAAGCTGTTAAATTACAAAGATGAACAAAACTCTTCCTGATTTCTCAGAGCTCATACTGTAGTTCAGAAACAGATTTGTGTGTGAATAATTTCACTGTTTTAATTCTATATGGAGAAGGTAAACAGTTTTGAGAACGTGTAGGAAAAATTGATTGAATGCTGTGAAACTTCATTTGTCATGAAAGATATCTAATCTCTGCTTTTCCAAATTTTTGTTCTTTGTTTTGAGATTAACAACCATAATGGCCACAATAGTGATGTTATCTAATATCTCTTGAGTAAAGCTAGATAATAGATGCAGAAGCACATCGCAAATTCCATCACAATGAGCACATGCAACATTCCAAATGAGAGAATTTTGAGTCCTTTATCCACTCTTGTGCAGTAGGAACCAGCCCTATAGGAAGAGTGTAAAGCAAGTATGTTTCTCCTCTCCTGAAGCTGAGCTAATACCTGCAAATAAAGTGGGAAAGGTGTATTTCAAAGAAGTTTGTCTTATTTTGGGGCTCCATGGGCGTTTATTGATTTTAATAATTCCTAACATTTGAGAGGCAGCTTAGTGGCTAAGAGCACGGACCTTTGAACCAGACATGTTAGGTTAAAATCCTGCACTGCTGTTGCCTTTAGCAAGCCCTAAGATTACTGCATGGCTCAGTTTTTCTATCTATAAAATATGACGACTGTGCTAATAGTAGCCCCTCAGAGACCTAAAGGTCAGGCGAGTTAATATATATAAATTACTTAGAAGAGTGTCTACTACATAGTAGTTTTATTACTATTACTATGATAGCACTTGGACCTTTTCAAGGAATATTTACATATTCTAGTTCTTTAATCATCATCACAGCAACCCTGAGCTGTAGCAGCCACATTTTACAGGTAAGGAATCTGCATGCTGCGACCACATCTTCCAGCTCACACAGCTGCTATTAGAAGGCAGCACTGCAGCAGGTCTCCAGGGCTCCTTCTAATGCACTCTCACCACTGTCCTCTTGGATCCCGAAACAGGGAAAATGCGAAGGTCTCAAATGGCAGTCAACCTACTTAACAAGTACACATGACAAACATCAGGTCTGAGAATCAAGACTTTAGCTGTAATCTGAACTTTTAAATGGACACAAGAGCTTCATTAAATTGTTAACTATATGAAATTAACCTTTATGCTGGGTTGCACTTTTAGAATTTAGTCGTAATAATTTTTTTTAAAAAACAAACAGAACAAAAATAGTGTTCTTTTTACTATTTTAAAATTATACCCCACCAATTTCCATAATGTAGATTTCAGTTGAAACACAAGCTCAACAAAACATTTAGAGATTACACAAAGAGAAAAGTTCTCCTAACTCAATGGTAAATGGTTGAGCTTCCATTTTTCTTTTTTTGATCTGTGAAGTCTAATCCAAGACAAATATACACATTTCCATGTAAATTTTATTTCTTTTACAATGAAAATAGGTTTATTAGGTCCCTCAGGGGAAAATGTATATTTCTATAAGTTAGATTACCTACATTATTGAATATGAAAATGTCAATGAAATAAATAGTACTGACTTTTAGCTATTAAGATGCTAATTTTGAAACATAAATAAATTCATATGGAAGTCACTATGGGTGGGAACTTGAACCCAGATGGAGTGCGTGTGGTTGAGGGCTGGGTGTCCCTCTGCACACTGAAAAGGTAAGAAGTTGAAATTCCCAGGCAGCAAGCATTGGCTGACAGATCTCTGACTAAAATATTCCTTGACTTCTGAAGAGAGGAGTAGAAGTTTGTGCATCATTTCAATTCAATTCCATACACCTTTTTGACAGAAAAATATGCATTAATGCAAAGAGAGCTTTTTTCAACATATTCTTATTTTC
>NW_004955834.1:0-17019 GCF_000276665.1 Chinchilla lanigera
TAATTTGCTAAGTCCCCCCTATTATTATGTTATCCTTCTTTTACTCTTTAAAATTAAAAAAAAATGAAAAATAAAGAACAGTGTGGGGGCTGAAGAGTCCTCTTTAGATGCAGCCCTGTGACGGAGACCACGTGGAGGCGGCGCTGAGCAGGCTTTCGAATCCATCGATTGGCTTTCTGTATTGACTTATGAGTCTGTCCCTGGCCTAAGTGACTCGCCTGATGAGCCTGCGGCTGGCATGCAGAAGCAGAACTCCCTACGCCAACGGTCGTGCGGCCCGTGACACTGCGACGTCTCTGAAGGCAAGATAACCCCACAGCTGTGCTGCTGACTCTCCCTCAGATGTCCAGGGGCAGTAACTGTCAGCCTTAGAGGGGAAACGGTTCTCTCACTGCACAAAGATTTGCTGCTTGGACCGTCTTGCTCCATCTTCTCAAGGCCTTGCTCACTACCGCACCTTTTCCTCAGCTGTTCCCTACTCTGCGTACCACAGACACGATTATGCAATAAACAGCGGGCAATTTTGGAGAAGTCTGTCTTAGCACAGAGCTCCGACCTTTCTGGACCCCGGCATACCACACCACCCTTGTCCACTGTCTTTCAGCCTTTGCCGGACAGTCACCCAGAAGAGCGGGAGCCCGGCCAGTGCCCGGTAGCCCTGGGCCTCCAGCTCCAACCTCTGCTGGACGGAAGGCAGCTTTGCAGCATCAGCTGTGCAAGGGCCAGGTTTGCGGATCAGAAGCTCAGCCTCGTGGGGACCTTTGTCCAGCCACCTGCACCTGCATGGCCGGGCAAGTCTCTAAGGTGGTCAGTGACAGACTGAGGACTGTGTGGCCTCCTCCCCATAAACCGCACAGGCTGACTGCCCTAGTCACTTTCTCCTCTCTGGGACACAATACTGACACCCACAGTCTTAGAGGAGGAGAGGTGTGTTTTAGAATTTTGGGCGCTTGCATGGCCAGCAGCATGGTGAAGGGGTCTGGCGGAGGACAGCGGCCCACAGCGTGGAGCACAGGAAGCAGGGAGCGCAGGGAGGAGCCAGGCCCCGCCTCCTAACAGCAGCACAGTGAGCGGTAGCCCCACGTCACCTTCAACAGCCCGTCTCTGAGCACGGGAGGCGTTGGGGGACATCTAGACATAGACCAGGATGAATGTTTACCTAGGTCCACACTCAGAAGTGCACTCACAGAACATGCCAACGCACACATGTAACCATAGAGGTGTGAATATGTGTACAATACAGAAAATTACTCATGTGCATGTGAAACTATACTTGCCGGCCAGGGAGGTTACCATACCAACCACAAGAAGAATTACGTACACAGGCACACACCTGCCTTTGTAACCGGTGAAAATATATAGGGAAACTCTTGGTTTATTAATAAATATAAAATATATTTAACAAATTTTTGTCTGTTTTTTGAGGCAGGGTCTCACTCTGTAGTGCAGACAGGCCTTATACTCACTATTTAGCCCACGCAGGTATTTTTTTTCTTCTTTTTTGCCAGTACCGGGGATCGAACTCACGACCTTGCGCTTGCCGAGCAGGTGCTGTGCTGCTGAGCTAAATCCCCAGCCCCCAAGGCAGGTCTTATACTCACAATTTAGCCCAGGCTAGCCTTGAACTCAAGGCAAGCCTCCTGCCTCAGCCTCCCGAGTGCTGGGGTCACAGGCGTGTGTGTACCACCACACCCATCCACATCATTATGAAGAGTGACTGACCACTTGCAATTCTTTTTTTTTTTTTTTTTGGTCTTTCTGAGACAGGGTCTCGCTATGCAGTTCAGACCGGGCTTGAGCTCACTTTGTAGCCCAGGCTGGTCTCAAACTCGCGACGATCCTCTTGCCTCAGCCTCCCGATTGCCACTTGCCATTCTTCATGAGGGTGGTCACCAAGGCACTAAGCATGAAATTTTAAAAATGTGGAATCTTCCCCCTTTCACAAAGATGAGATATATACCTGGTCCAGCTCAAAAGCTACAGAAGAGCTCATAGAACAAGCTTCCCTGCTGTACTGTCCTTGGAGAGATCTTTTATTATACCAATAGCAAACAAAAAACAGCAAAACCAACACACGTGCACACCCACACTTTCTCCTTGCCTATGTCTCTTCTCCACTGCACACCCTGGGCGTCTACTCAGGAAAGTGCTCCCCACCACCTCATCAATCAATACGCTTCTTTTGTTAGTCAGTCAACACACTGGGACCAACTGAACTGGGTCCTACTGTGGGGGGGAACATGGAGGTTGCCTCCGAGGTCTTGCTATTTGAATAGCACTATCAAGGGCAACTTTGTCGGACATCTCCACGCACATGTGCTGCGTGACCTGCAGCCCACGCTCCTGGGGTACACTGTGGAGCCGCAGGGGACGCCTATGTGGCAATCGGCAGCCAGAACCAGCACCAGCCCACCTGCCTCCCTGGTCTCTGCCGCAGGGGGCCGTGAGGCTTCCAGGTCGGGAAGGGGAGGAGTGGCGTCAGGACATCCTCCTCCCTGGCATGGTCCTCCTAAGTGCAGTCACCCTGTGGGCGCGCTCCTGTGGGCAAGTGCAGGTGTGTGTGGGTCTGTGCCCGTCATCCTCTCCTCTCCTTGTAAAATGCTGAGAACGGAAATGGTGACAGCAGCAGCGGACACATGAGGGCTGAGGGGCGCTTAGTATTTGCTGGGTGCAGTCCAGGTACCCATTCAGCTTCTCAACAGCCCTGTGTTGTAGGGACTGTGGTCACCTCCATTTTTTGCTGCTGTCACTGTTTTAAGACAGAGTCTCACCATGTAGCCCAGGCTGGCCTCAAGCTGGCCGTGATCCTCCTGCCTCATGCTCCCAAGGGCTGGGGTCACAGGCCTGCACCACCATGCACAGCAGGTCACCTCCACTTTGCAAATGGAGACAGTGATGAAGGCGGAGCTCAGCCCTGCTGCCTCTAGAGGCGGAAGCCGCACTGGAGGACAGCAGCAGGAGGCCAAGTCCCAGGAGCTGGGCCTGGAAAGGGAGACGCTAGCAGGGACGCCGCTGTGGGACTGGAACTGACCCCTCTCAAAAGCAGGTCTGCACCCTTCCAGAAACTTCCCCACCTCTGCCTCCGAGAAGCCAGTAGCCCCGGCCGCCTTCTGCAGGGCCCTGGCCCCGGCCCCGCCCTGCTCTGCTCCTGATGGCTTCCTCTGGCCCGGCTCCCTCTGCTCAGAGGACAATGAGGCCACTCAAACCAAGAAAGACCTGCGCTCCACCCTTCCTCCCTGCCCACGGCCACACAGCCTGTGTCCACGCCCCCCCATGGGGCCCACCTCAAGAGCCATGGCCACCACCCCACAATCACACAGCTGTCCCCCGGCCCCTACCTTGGGCTCTCTGCTGTGTGCACACAGTGGCCACCTGCCCTCGCCACTCCACATGCAGGTTCCCCTCCCCCACGCCACGCATGGCCTCCGGGTCCCCGGCCCTTGGGGTATCCTGACTGGTCTTCTTGTGTTCTCTCTGGCCTCCCCTGGTGACCTCAGGGCCTTGTGTGTGCCAGGCAAGTGCTTCCTGATGAGTGACGCCCCAGCCCAGAATCTCCTGGAAGATTCTAGAAGTCCTGAGGCCCAGCCCCCTGAGATTCATTAAATCGGACGGTGGAGTGCTGCTGTGTCTAACAACCTTTGCAGACGCTCTTGTAATGTACTGCCCAGTCCAGGAACCAGCGACGATTCCCTTCTCCAGTGGCCACACTTGATCTTAGGCAAAAGGCCGAGAAGCGATGCTATTTCTCTCCACAAAAAAATTTTTAATCTTATCCCTCCTGATTTAAAACTTCAGATGAGAGTAGAGGGCGCTTCAGGGCTCAGACACTGCTGTGTGACTCTGTCATGACACACAAGTCACTATACATGTGTCCAGGCCCACAGGGGCACGCCACCAGGAGTGGCCCTAGTGTCAGCCGTGGACTCTGGGTGACTATGACAGGTCCACGCAGGCTCAGCCGCAGTGCTGCTGTCCCTCTGGTGGGTGACACGTTAGTACACGTCAGTACAATGGACACTGCTGGTATGTGAGGGCAGTGGGTTTAATGGGAAATCTCTGCATCTTCCTCGATTTTTCTGTGAATCTAAAGTAACCATCACTGGGCGTGGTGGCACACACCTGTAATCCCAGCACTTGGGAGGCTGAGACAGGAGGATTGGTGCAAGTTCAAGGCCAGCCTGGGCTACAAAGTGAGCTCAAGTCCAGCCTGAACTGCATAGCAAGACCTTGTCTCAAAAAGACACGCACACAAAAAAAAATTGTATTAAAATGGTTTCAGACGAGTCCCTATGTCTTATGGCAGGATTCTTAACTTGGAATCCAGTTTCAGACAATAGGTGAGGCTGGACGTGGTGGCACACATCTGTAATCCCAGCACTCAGGAGGCTGAGGCAGGAAGATCACTGTGAGTTTGATGCCAGATGGAACTACACAACAAAACTCTCTCACAAAATAAAAAAAGAACAAGTGAGCTGTACTGCATTATACATAAAATACTGGTCTGGGGAGAGTACTTATCTGCTCTCGGAGGAGACTGAATCTAAAAGGATCCGAACCTGCAGCCAGGTAGATCACAGTTTTCTACCCTTTCTCTGTGCACTAGGCACCGTGCAAAGCCCTCTGTGTGCACTAGCTTGCTAACACTCACAGCTCAAGCATAGCCAAGGCTCCTGCTGCACACCTAGCTACTCAGGAGGCTGGGACAGGAGGACTGTAGGTTCAAGGCAGGCCTGGGTGAGACCCTATCTCAAAATACAAAATAAAAAAGGTTGAGGATGTGACGTAGTGGTGGAGTGCTTGCCTAGCATTCAGTCCCCAGTACCGTGAGGAGGGGAAGACCTCTCAAGCAGAAGGATGAGGCTCACCCCTAGTTGATCAGGCTCTGGCTCAGCGAACCCTTCAGATGGGATGCACCACCTGGTTGCAGGACTAATCCAGCCCCGTGCACACGGACAAGGCCCTCCATCGGGGCCTCCTCGGTGCACCTTCCTGCCTCAGCTGTGTTCTGAAGAATCATGTAGGCTGTGCCTCTATCCCCCTAGACATGGTGACTGCTCCCTGGTGTCCTGCCCTTACTTCCCAGCCAGCTGGATGCCCCCCACCCTACGGGGCTCAGCACAGGCCCCCTACTGCTCCCCAGCTCCTCCCACCCACACTCCACGTCCAGCACACTGGGCATGTGCTCCGTGTGGCATCAGTGTCCCCTGGCAGAGGCCTTCGAGGGGGGCAGCTGTCCCCCAACACTGCAGGCACCCACAGGGCTCAGTGGACGTAGGGTGCCCTCTGGACGCAGGGTGCACTCAGTGGACGCAGACCTTTGTCTCGAGGCAGCGATGTTTCGGACATTCTTAGGCTGCCAGGATATCCCTGCCCAGCTCCTAGGCTCATTGTTGAGGTTCACTGAAATGATGATCTCAAGCCTTTTGCATTGTTAAGCACACTCGCTTGGAGAAAGGAGTTTGCCGGCCGGGCGGGCTCCGGCGAATGTCAGGAAACGCAGACCCAACTGCCACCGCCACCTTCGGCAGCCTGCACACAGCCTGTCACGGCATTGGCATCTCCTGCCGAGATAAACAATTCCCTCACCGCTACGGCATCTGGCACAGCTGAGAGCCACGCCGGGCCTGCTCCCTGCACGGACGCGTCCCGAGGCAGCCTCCCGGACCGGGAGAGGCTTGGAGAGCTGCTCTCCCAGGGCTGAGAGCAGAGGGGAGAGGGGTATCCACACGGTCCCTAGGAAGCTGCCAGACTTAGGGGAGTCTCACTAGTCAACTTAAAACAGAGCGTTTGGGGACACAGGAATAAAATTCAGCTCACGATGAAAATTACATTGTGACAAACCCATATTTGATGTACCCAAATTTTAGATGTTCTCCTACTTCCTATGGACTCTTGAAGGTTATCCCAGGGGAAGCTGGAAGTTATTCCCAAGCCCTCCACTACAACCCGACAGCAGAGAAAATCATTAAGCTGGCGTGGCATCATACACCAAGCATCACAGTGTTAGGGTTCAGCAATTCACCAAAAAAAGAGACTAAAACTTGATTTTTTTTTTTTTCGGTACGAGGGATTGAACCTAGGGCCTTTGCACCGGGGGCTACGTCCCCACAGTCTGGACACTGCCCCCCTCTTCACTGCATGGCGATCCCAAGGTCACACGCTGTGATCACCCTCGGGCAGGGGTTACGATGTCATCTCCTCTGTCCACCTCTGAGAAGCTCTCCAGCGTGTCACGCTTTCCTCATCTCGCGCCTTGACGCCTTTCAGCAGCCTGACCTCTGTCGTCCTTGTCCCCTGACTCTGACCACCAAGCTGTTTCTCTGGAATGCAAGCCAAGTCCGCGCCCCGGGCTCCCCCAGGCTGAAAACCCAGCACAGCGGTCGTCCCTGAGCACGGTGAAGTCTGAGGAGACGCTGCCTCTCTGTCCCGCAGTGAACGCTCTTCTGCGTGTGACTGCCTGTGGTTCTCTGCCGTCCTCCCCTGCCCTGCTCTGTGGCTGTGCCTCTGGTGAGGCCCCCAAAAGCCCACTACCCATCTCTGTCCAGCCTGCACTCTCCTGGCCCGGACTCCTGCCCAGGCCTCACCACTGTGAAACGGCGCCTGTGAGCACTCACGTCACCCCACTGGTGTCCTTTGTGCCCTCTGGTTCCTTATCTGGGGGTCCAGGGAAGGACGAGGGCCTCATGCATACGAGGCAAGCACCCCACCTCCGAGCCACATCCCCTGCCCTGATCTGCATGCTGTCGTCAGACTCTCCAGCCTTGAGGGTGCCAGAGCACATCTCATCTTCATGTCTGCAGCAGACCACAAACCTGGGAAGGTCAGGTGTGGCGGATGAATTAATGGTCAACGTGGAAGCCCCAGCTGAACTAAGTGAGCCCGGTGCTAGATGTGGGAGGCCCACCTAGGGACTGCTGCCAGCAGCGTAAGAACAGAACTGGAGGGGAAGATGGTGTGCTGTTGAATCTGCTGGAGAAGCTTGTCAGACTGGCTTTCTTGATACGAACTCGGTTATCATCAGAGGAGCTCGGGACCTCACTGTCGCTGAGGATGGCTGTAGTTCTCTTTGGGGGAGCTCTGGCCCTTACCTCGAGCGTGGCTTCTTGGCTCCAGTGCAGATCCCTCAGCCTGCTGGCACAGATCCTTCATCTCACAGGCACAGACTTTCTAGCTTCTACCACTGGCCTCTGGGCCTTCCCAGTGCAGATCCCTGATACAGACTTGCATGAGACGTTGTGGGCTCTAGGTCTTCAGCTGGACTCGTGCAGGACATTGCCATGGGATCCAGGCCTTCGGTTGGATTCTTTGGGTCTCTAGTGTGGACAGATCTCCTGCACTCTTTTGCATTTAACTTTGGGTAAGTTTCCCACAAACTATGTGTCCTGTATTAAATCTTTTCCCTTGTGAACCCTGACCACAGCAGCAGGTGAGACCAGCCACAGGGAACAATCGCTAAGGTGCCCTGAGGCAAAGCCTGCTTTCCAGAATTCTGTGAACTTGGCTCTGTCCCTGCCTAAATAATGATGCTATTTAAACACCGTTGGCGCTGCCCCTGACTAAATAACGATTGCAGTTTAAACTCTAGCCGGGCAAGTCCTCGGTTCACCCTCCTTAAATGTCCCAGTACTTGCAGGACATGTGGCCGTATCCCAAGGAGCACTAGAGGGTCTCCCTCGTGGTGCAGTGCTCTAGGAGCCGGGCTGCCGCCCTCCTCAGCCACACAGTGCGGGCACACTGCACTCAGGCGGGAGCCAGAGCGGCCCAGAGCCCACACCCCGGCTCGGGGAGACTCCAAGGAGCCGAGGAGCCGTGCGTCAGCGCCAGCTTGGAGCGCCAGACATGGTTGCCACGGGGTGCGCCTGGCAGAGTAGTGTGCTGAATGGGAATGGCCTTGGAAACCGAGGGGAAGATGGTGTGCTGGTGAATCTCCTGGAGAAGCTTGTCAGACTGAAGTCGCCCCCATTTTTGCTTGACTTATTATAAAGAATTGTAATACATACACATAGCTAAATTTCTCAACTTAACCTTTCCTTTTTTTTTTTTAGGCTCTCGCTTTGTAGTCTAAACTGGCCTTGAACTCATTGTGTAGCCCAGGCTGGCCTTAAATTTTTGATGATCCTCCTGCCTCAGCCTCCCGAGCTCTGGGTTTACAAGCATGCACCACCACACCCAGCCGTTTTAACTTTCTGACAAACAACCAAGCTGTTTTCCGCAGTAGCTGGGCCAGCCTCCAGTCCTACAGGCAATGCTCGACGTTTCAGTCTCTCCAGGTCGTGGCTGGCTGTTTTCCATGTTTCAGCAGCCGCCACCCTACGGGGCTTCTCGTTTTGGGTCCGCTTCCCTAGCAGGTAGTGACGGTGAACACCTTTCATGCGCGTGCTGGCCGGCTGCACGTCCTCTTCGGAGAGGGGACCGTTCCAGACTTTCACCCATCCTTCCCTCTGGGTTATTCCTTGCTTTTGCTCTTGCTGAGCTGTACTTCCTTGTGGATCCTGTGTATTAATCCCTGGATGTATGGTTTGCAAATACCCTTACACGACTCTTTTGGAGCAGTGGTCACGTTCTCTTTTTCAGTCCGTATTTTTGTCAGCGCATGCTCGCAGTCATAATGACCACACCCCTCGGGGGAGCTGCTGCCCGTGCACCACACAGCTTCGCTCCCCTCCGTTCTTCTCTCGTCCTCTTCCGCTCCCTCCCCACCTGCAAAAGCTCGTCTCCGTTTCCTACAACTGAGCCTCACCAGAAGGCAGCGGTGATGTAATGACAGCTGCACGGGTGACGCCTGCCTTCGGCCGCCGGCCCGGCCGCCGGCTGGGAGTTGTGCTTCCACCCTGTCAGCATCTGCGATGGGCAGGCCACCAGCAGCGGCAGGGGGCCGGATTGAGAGCCGCAAAGCCGGCTGCAGTGGGCAGAGATGCAGAGCTGAGTCTTGGGTCTCGAGCCCAGCGGGCCAAGGAGAAGACCCCAGGCCCCGCCCCAGGAGGCTTCCCTACAGCCTCCCTCCCACGGGCCGGGGTGCCAGCCTGAGTGTGTCACCTGCCAGCTCCGTCCCCCCCAACTCACTCACACCCCAGATCCATGCAGAACTGCTTCGGACCAGGGGTCCCTCCACTTTCACCAGGCCCTCACGGTGCACAGAGGCTGGCCATGGAGGTGGTGGCCAGGCTGGGGAGGCCGGTCCCCAGAACACATCTGTGGGAAGGTCACACAGCACCTGTGCGAGCTCAGTCTTGGAAGGTGCTGCAGCGCTGGGGCCCCCATTGCGTCACCCTTCTGTGCCTCATTCTCTTCATCGCCACAGGAGGCCATGGTAGGATCCGCTGCGTGGTGACGGTCAGATGAGACTGTTCCCGGAATGTGCTTAGACCAGGGATGGTGAGGAACAGGGGCTTAATAAGCATTAGCTATTCTTACCCTCCCGAGCCCGGAGCGGCCCTAACATGGATCCTTGTGCGCTGCCACACAAAGCCAGGTGTCCTGTAACGTCAGACACCGAGTCGCAGTGCCCAGATACACTGCAAAGAGGGCGTCCCAGAGGAAGGGGCCCCCTCAAACCCGCCCCCAAGTGGGACCATCAGGGCCCGATCGATTGGCTCCTAATCTCTTGCCAGGGACTTTGTGGATTTCAGGGTGGCAGACTGCAGGTTATGATCGCTGTGGCCCAAGCGCAGATTGGGCTGACCGGCCCAGGAGCTGTGCAGGTGGGCACATGGCTCTGGCCACAGTCCCACGGCAGGACAGCTACAAGGCCGGCATGGCAGTAGGTACCGCGGAGCCCAGCTCCTTGGCTGTGTTACACAGACACATTGCTTAACCTCTCTGGATCCCAATTTTTATAGTCAGTCAGAGATAACATGCTAGTGTTATCTACATCATGCTATTTTAAGAAAACTATAGCACTAATACATGTATGGGTCTGAAAACAATTATTTTTGGGGATTTTTTGTGGGGGAAGGAGGACAAGACCTTGCTATGCAGTTCAGGTTGACTTTGAACTCACTATGTAGCCCAGGTTGACCTCAAACTCAAAATAATCCTCCTGCCTCAATCTCTCAGGTTCCGGGATTCCAGGTGTGGGCCACCACGCCCGGTTTAGAATAATTCTTGCCATGTAGCAAGCACTCTCTTAAAACAGTGTATGTCAGAATGGGGCAAGAATCACAGATGTATAGCCGGGGATATAGCTCAGTGGTACAGTGCCTGCCTAGCAAGCGTGAGGTCATGAGTTCGATCCCTGGTACCACACACACACACAAAAAAAATCACAGATGTATAGGGCATGGTAGCACGTAGCTGGAATCCCAGCACTCAGGAGGCTGAGGCAGGAGGATCACTGCAGTTCGTGGCCAGGTTTAACTATATAGCGAGACCCTGTCTCAAAACACACACACGCATACCAGCTGCTAGAGAGGACCACACATTTGAGGCCAACCTAGGCAACACACCGAGACCCCACCTCAAAGTATACAGGCCAGCAATGTAGCTCAGCGACAAGGTGCTTGCCGAGGGTGCACCACAAAACAACAAAATAAAACAAAACATGTAGCGTTCTGGGTGTTCCCACCACCCGGCACCCGGCCGCGCAGGAGCAGAGTAACTATCGGGCAGAGACAGACGGCCAGGGTGACCGCAAATCTGCCGCACAGCTGCTGTGCCGTGAGGGAGGAGACAGCCGTGGGGATGGAAGGGCGCTGCGCTATCGGGCCAAGCCACCTGTGGCCAGGCCAGTGGGACAGGACGCGGAGGTCTGTGCGTGAAGGGCAGCGAGGGGTGCACCCCACCCGCAGCATCTTGTGAGGGGCCGGCTCGTGACGGTGATGACTTAAGCATCCTCAGCCTCGTTCCTCTTCCCCCAGCCTTCGGCTCAGAGACGCGTGAAAGTAAAATCCACCTGGTCCTCCACACCTCTGCCGAGTGCCAGGCTTCAAGCGCCTTTCGGCTTGGCAGTTGGGCAACAGCTCCTTCCTGCCCCCCGGCACTTCCTGGCACCCACTCCTGTGACGCTCAAGGGCTCAGGGCAGTTGGCAGTGTGAGGGCTTGAAGGGCGGCCGAGGCTCACTCCAGAGCCCCAGGGCTTTCGGCTCTGACTGGCTGAGTTGGGGTGCATCCTCCCCGCCCTGGAGCCTGGCTGCCTGTCACCACACGGGCGTCCCCTGCCCTCCCCAGCAGCGGGCCAGGCTCCAGGGCAGGCGGGGGAGCAGTGCTTCACCAGCCTTGGGGGAGCGGGAGGCTGGGGCTGAGCTATTCTTAGCCACAGAGCAGGTCTGGGCCCCGCAGCTGCTGCCCTGCATCCTGCCCGCTGCTCCTCAGGCGCCAGTTTTAGGAGCAGGGTAATTACCAACTATTGAAACTGGGTGGGGCACAGGTACACTAAAATTACAAACCCTGGTGACACACTGTTCTGGCCATGCAGACTGGAAGGCCACGCGCCAGGGGCGAAAAACAACTGCAGTTCCAGGAGGCGGCTTGGGCTGGGGTGGCAGCTGGAGGGTCCCGGGGAGGGGGACAGCAGGGCAGAGCCAGAGGCCAGCGCCAAGCTGGGGAGAAGGCTCAGGACCCACATGAGGAGGGGTGGCCACTGTCTGCTCCCTGCGTCCTGAGTGAGCGAGGCCAGGGAGACCGAGCCACATGCAGGAGGTGCTGGCATTTGGTTTCGGCACCAGGAAAACCGGCCTCGGAACCGAGCACTACCCTGCTCTTGCTAAGCAAAACCAGCAACAAACAAACAAGCAAAAACGCCCAGCAGTGTGGCGCTCTACCTGGGCAGTCACAGGAACGGTTACTACAGCAAGGGCCAGCACCCTGTGACCCTTTCCAAGGCTGGAACGAGCTCCACTTGGGTTCCAGGCGGAAACTAAACAAAGAGATCTCTAGGCCCTGTGGCTCCGAGGAAAGCAGTCCTTATCTCCCTCAGCCCTGGTCCAGCTGCATGAATATCGAATGAAGGCCCCACCGGTCACACGCTTATCTCCTAGCCCGGTGGGCAGCAGATGCAGCTGACTCCGGCTGCTCTGCACCGCTTTCGGAGGAAGCAGACCCTCCTTCCTGCCTGAGACCCTGGCAGCAGCTGGCCAGGAACTCAGAGTCCCTTCCCCGGAAGGACCAGGCTCCGACCTCCGGGCTCCATAGACACTGCTGTGGTGTGGCGTGTCCCAATTACACTCCCTGTGCTGAGTTGCCCGACACACACGGGACAACACGAGAGAACTAAGAAAAAGCAAAGTCGTGCGTTTGTGCGCCTGTGCACCAGGGTTGCGCTCAGGGCCTTGCACGGGGGAGGTACACACTGCACCACTGAGTCACACCATCTCTTGGGGATAGTTCTAAGCCAGGCTGGAGTCCATGGCCTCACCCCGACCCCCCACCTGGTCCCTCCTAAACCGGGCTGGAACCCTATACACACAGATTATCTGCCTTGAAAACTCCCATGACCTCCTTCGTTGGGACCAGCCCCCAGGGAATCTCCAGGTGAGTCTCTTTGGTGTTGGCTTTCCTGTCTTTCCTCTTCTGTCCCCTCTTCTTTCCTCGTTCCCTCTTCTGTGCTCTGCGGGGACACTTCTGGGGGAAGCAGAGCTGCTGAGCCGGAGATGGCTCACACCAAGCCGGGCCGTGGCCTCCCCGAGCTGCGAGTGTGGTTGATCTCCAGGGCCAGCGCCCTGAGCAGAGCTGTTGGGGTTCTCCAGGAGGTGCCCAGAGCCCCCAAGTGGGGACCCCTAGTTGAGTCTGCAGCCCAGGGCCATGCCTAAAGGAGCAGCAGGGCACGGCCGCCAGCCCCCCACAGGTCTCAGGAGCCTTCGGGGCTCTGAACCCCAGCCCTCGGCTGGACCCCAGCCCTCGGCTCTGTCCCTGCCGCTGTGGTCCTGGGATGCTGACGGCGAGGACCAGCGCAACTAAAGCGCTGTGGGCTAGCGCAGGAGGTGAGGTCGCCGGCCTGCAGCTCCCAGGGAGCACACAACCCGCTTCTGACCCCAAGCGGACACCTTGAGGAGCCCGGCTTGGTCAGGCTCAGTGACCTACCCTGTGGAGCTGGATCTCACCCAGCGCAGAGCCGCGCCATGCCTGGCTCCGCTGCAGCACACACCCGAGAATCCCTGTGGCACAGCAGCACCGGACCTGGGCTCGGTGTTCCATCCCCCAGGCCCAGCTTTGGAATCGGAGCGCTGGGACAGAACAGAGGAAACGCGCGCACACGCACACACGTGCGCGCACACACACGAATACACACGCATACACACGCATACACACACCCCTGCCAAGGAAACAAGATCTCTTCCCTTACACACGAGTCAGACAGAAAGTGACTTTAGCTCCTTTTTGATGTTCGGGGCTGGGGCAGACTGAGCCAGGGGCTGGCGGAGGTGCTCTCCTGGCAGAGACGTTTATGTTACGATTAAACAAGGCGCACAGGAGCAAAACTGAACTTCAGTTTGGAAGGGCTCTCGAACACTGCCGAGGGGCGGAGAACCCCACTAATGCCCCTCTCTCCCATGCCCTCCTCTGGAGGGTTTTTAATCTCTGCCTCACCCTTCAGCCAAGCAGATTACACGCCTGACCCAGGAAGCCCAGCGTCCTGTGAGGTCCCGTCCTACAGCAGACGAGGGGAAGGAGCGCGTGGCAGAGGCTGACCCCAGCCAGCCTGACACCGTGCCCGGGACACAGGGACTGTGCCCCCGAGTGTGCCAGCGGCGGGGCCACCCCACAGCCACGGCTCAGGACAGGGGCCCAGGGGCACCGCCCAGTCCCCACAGTGCAGCCACAGCCTGCCCCGATCCTGCCCCACCCGCCTGGACCCTGCAAACTCCCAACTGTCCTGTGCCTCGGTTCCCCCCTCTGTAAACTGGAGGTGACCGTGGCCCCGAGAGTTTCTGTGAGGGCGGAGATGCAGACACAGCACTCAGGACGGTGCCCGGCACGCTGTGAATGTTTATGAATTTGGATTTATAATCATGACATCAGCACCCAGCAAGCCACAGAGCCAGGATGAGGCCCTGGGGCGGCCGCGGGGTCCTGCTCCACAGGCCTGCGTCCCCTTCCGGCCACCTCAACAGAGCATGGGCCGGGGTGCTCAGCCAGCCATGGCCTGCGCATCCCCGCTGTTCTGGAGCGGCCGGTGTGCAGAGCACACCTTGCTCTGAGAACACTCAGGGTGGCCACACCTTGGCTCCCAGCCCCGGGGTCCTCCCAGGCCCTGTGCCCGATGCCACCTCCCCCGCAGCCGGGCCTGGGCCCGTCCTCCCCCAGAAGTCAGCGAGCTCTTTTTTCGGCCCAGCCACGCATCAGCGACACGACACTGGCCAGGCTCGTGGCTCCACTCAAGGGGACCGAGGAGTCCAGGCACTAGCGCCAGCTGCTCCTCGCCTGGCCAGTCCCTCCCCTGGCAACCTCAGGAGCTGCTGGGGTCGGTGCTAGGGCAACCAGCCCAGCCCTCCCGGCTGCGCCTCCAGGGCGGGCACAGTGGGTCCAGAACTGAGACGCCCCACTTGGCGTGACTGCTTTCCTGTAGCTAGTTGTGTGCCTAAATCTAGTCCCGTGTTGTCAGGACAGCCAAGATCCAGGGTGGGTGTGAACAGGGCTCCTTTCATCCTGAAAAGCGCCTTGGGTTGGGTGGAGGCTCTGTGGTTGGCTCCTGATAAAATGCACACAGCAGCCAGGCATTGTGGCACATGACTCTCAGCATGTGGGAGGCTGAGGCAGGAGGATTGTTGCAAGTTCTAGACCAGCCTGTGCAACGAAGTGAGCTCAAGGCCAGCCTGAACTGCATAGTAAGACCCTGTCTCAGAAAGACAAAAAAAAAGAAAAAAAAAAGTTTGCCTACGCCATGTGTATATAATTTACAATTCATGTCTCAGAAAGACAAAAAAAAAAAAGTTTGCCTAAGCCATGTGTATATAATTTACAATTCATGTTTAATGACTTTTCTTTCACTCTAGAAAGATGTTTTGAAATTAGAATCTATACTTATAGGCGAACAATTCTGGAGTTGGGAGGATCTTGGTGTTCCTGACCAAACATTCCATTTTTCAAATGAAAAAGTTTCAAATTGTGCAGAAAACACCATTAGTAGGTGGGAAACAGTTTTAATAGTTTATGACCAACTTTTTATGTGTGTGCTTGAACCCAAGGTCTCACATATAAGAGGCAAGTACTCTACCACCCAGCTATGCCTCAGTTCTTTTTTGAATCTTTAACTTCCTTTTTTTTTTTTTGTCTTTTTGAGACAGTCTCGCTACGCAGTTCAGGCTGGCCTTGAGCTCACTTTGTAGCCCAGGATGGTCTCGAACTTGCAATGATCCTCCTGCTTCAGCCTCCCGAGTGCTGGGATTACAGGCATGCGCCACCACACCTGGCCTTTTTTGAATCTTTAAGACAGAGTCTCACTAGGTTGTCCAGGCTGGCTTTGTACTGGTGGTGATCCTCCTGCCTCAGCTTCCCTCGTGCTGGAACTATAAGAGTGTGCCACCACACTGGGCCCAACTTTTTCGTATAAGGATGGTCAAAACAGAATTTAAAGAAAAAATAAATCTAGGAAAATGAATACACACCTGGTGCATTTCATATACAAAAGTAAAACAAGAAAAAGTTCAACCAAGCGACATTAATAAACAAGCACACAAGATGCTACGAGGAGGGCTCAGGAAGTGAACAGTTCTTCCCCAAATTGGTTTTGACTTCAGCTTCTTCACTGGGACTGCACACCCAATCATCGGAAGCCTTTAAAGCACCTAGAGTGCAAGATATGGGAAGTGTGAGCGGAGCACAAGAGGAAGGGATTCACCCTTCCGGATGACTCTGCTCAGAATCCCTGAAAGCATCACCCCTGGTGGTAACCAGCACAGACAGATTTCTTTTGAAGAAGTTTTCTTAGATTTTTGGCTCTCTAGCTTCCCGTTGTGTCATCTGAAACATCATGAACTGAGAACCATGTGACTGTGTTTAACCTCAGGTCATGCCAAGTGTGGGAATACTGACAAAAGATTCCCATTTGTTCTTGACTTAGATTCCTCAAGTTTTAAAAATCTCAGCCAGGTGTGGCAGCACATGCCTGTAAGCCCAGCACTCGGGAAGCTCAGGGAGGAGGATTAATGTGAGTTCCAGGTCAGCCTGGCCTACATATGAGACCCTGTCTCAAAAACAATCTCCCAGTCCAGGGGAGGGGGACCTCCCTTTCGCACACAGCAGAGTCTCATCTGCCCAAAAACAGATGTGGAATCTAAATCGACCAGTTGCCAAGATCCTGAGTTCGATTACTGGTACAAATCAATCAACCCATCAATCAATCAACCTACCAGTTTTCAGAGAACATCTTACTTTAAAACTTGAACTGCACTGCCCAATTATGTGGCAATCTGTTTAATAATCTCTACAGATAAACTAAGGCTTGAATTCCAAGAAGCACTTCTAACTCTTTGTAGCCCTAGGAGGGCTTCTTCAAGAATGGTACTGTGTATAAAAGTTCACGCTGAGAAGGCATGGTGGCGCACACCTGTAATCCCAGCACTCAGGAAGCTGAGGCAGGAGGATCACTGTGAGTTCGAGACCAGCCTGGGCTACAAAGTAAGCTCAAGGTCAGCCTGAACTGCATAGTGACACCCTGTCTCAAAAAGACAAAAAGAGGGGCTGGGGAATATAGCTCAGTGGCATAAGTGCTTGCCTGGCAAGCCTGAGGGTGTGAGTTTGATTCTTGGTACCAGAAAAAAAAAAAAATATATGAAAAGGGAAAAAAAAGTTCATGCTAAGTGAGGCCAAGATTATACGATATTACGAGATCCTCCTAGCACAAACCACGTGCTGGGCCCCATCAGCAACCCCACGACACACAGAGAATTGCACGTATTTAACAGTTGAATCTGGAGGGAGTGCTGTGAACCAGACTGGGGTCAGCTCCAACAGAGCGTGGGTCAGTTCTTCTGTGAGCGCTCAGCGCCTTACTTTGTGCTGAGTGTGTAGTGTGTGCACCATAAATGCTTCCTGAGCAGGGCACAGTGGCACACCTGTCATCCCAGCACTCTGGAGGCTGAA
>NW_004955835.1:0-17063 GCF_000276665.1 Chinchilla lanigera
GTTTTTCTCCGGTACCAGGAACCGAACTCACGACCTTGCGCTTGCCAGGCAGGCGCTTTTGCCACTGAGCTAAATCCCCAGCCCCCTATATGTGATATTTAAGCTTGTGTGTCTGACTTACTTCACGAATATTATGGCCTCAAGGTACTTGCATTTTCCAATAAATGCCTCAGATTTTTCTTTCTTTATGGCACAGTAGTACTCCATTGTGTAGAAATACAACACTTTCTTTATTCATTTATCTGTTGATGGATATATAGGCCACATCTATGATTTAGCTATTATGAGTTGGGCTGTTATAAAAATGTGTATGCATGGATCACTGTAATATGGCAGTTGGCTTTTCAAACATAATTTACTATTTTGCTATATATGTCAGATTTCAGAGTTAATACAGTCTTGTATTGTGAGTTTTAAATTATAAAAATTGTAAAATGCATAAATTTAGTGTTGTCATGTATGTCAGATTTAAGAGTTAACGTATTCTTATATTGTGAGTTTTACAAGTTTTGAAATTGTGTAATACTTTACACACTTAGTTCAGTCAGCCTGCTGAACAAATTACCATAGAATGGTGGTTTATTTATTTCTCAAAATTGAGGAGACTAGAAGTCTAAGACCAAGATGTGAGCATGGTGTGTCCTGGTGAGGACTTTATTCTGGGCTGCAGATTGCTGTTTTCTCATTATGCCTTTACATGACAGAAACAGGGCAAGAGACCTTTCTGAAACCTCTTTTATAAGGGTAGTAGTCTTACCCATGTGGGGTCCACCTTTATAAACTAATTGCTTCTGAAAGGCTCCACCTCCTAATACCATGGAGTTGGTGATAGGAGTTGAGGGGATGGGTTTAGAGAAGACATAACAAACTAATTTGCAATTTATCTTTTACATATTGTATTTTTAAGACATGCCTGTGACAAAATGCATAACTCTACATCAGTTATCTTGATAGTTGTAAATATTTCATTTTATTAATATAACTTTTTTGTTATTACTCTGTTGGTGGGAAATTTAAATTGTTTTCACTTTTTGATAACACCAAGTGGGGGAAGGCCCTCAGGAATAAAATTCATAAATCCTCAGGAATAAAATTCATAAAATTCATAAATCAGGGATTATGGGTGATCCTTGCAGAGATGCTTTCTAGGTTCTTGCTATCCTGAACAAAAAGTGGTGAAGACAAGGGAAAAAGATAGCGAGGTTTAAGCGCCTGCCTGGCAAGCGCAAGGTCGTGAGTTCGGTTCCCAGTACCGGAGAAAAACCAAAAAAAAAACAAAACAAACAAAAAAAAAAACTGAAGATAGCGAGGTTTTACATTTATTAAAGGTATTAAAGGTAGAAAAAGAAGTTCACTGTGCAGAGTGACAGTGAGACACTGTGGAGCATTACAGTGGCGATCAGCTTAATGGCAGCCATGTTTTGTCTCTCCCACTCCTCAGGCTGAAGTCACAGCTAGGCCATGCTATCAAAAATCTGCTTCTGATTGGTCCCAAGTACAGGGCTTGGAACCGTTTTTCTGTGCGTGTCCTGGATCTCTGTGATTGACAGGTCATGTCCGCTTGTTCATGCCCTAATATTCTGCCTCACTGCTGTATGAAAGCTTCAACTTTACTAGCTATAGTCAAGTAATTCTTCAATTTATATCACCAGGGCTGGGGGTTTAGCTCAGCGGCACAGCTCCTGCCTGGCGAGTGCAAGGTCATGAGTTCAATTCCCGGTACCGGAAAAAAAACCAAAAAAAAAAAAAAAAAAATTGTATCACCAGAAGAGAGGGTAGTAAGAGTATTTACATTCTACCCACTTTGCTAAGACTTATATTATCAGACTTGTTTCCTAAAACTATTTCAACTCTTCCTTATTAATTATAAATGACATAATTAATCACACTCATCTAGTTCCAATGTACCTTTCACACTGTATTATAGTCATCTGAATGACATCTGACATATTGTACTACTGTCACCCTTCTGCGTCATTTATTATCTGCTCATTTTTGTGTCCCCAGTGTCCAGCACAGTGAATGGTGACAGGCATGTAGTCGATGCTCCTAATACTACTAATAATGTGCATGTATGCTGACCAAAACATAAAACTTGAAGGGATCAAAGAGCAAAATGGTCAGAGAAGACTGTGCGAAGGGGTTGGAATCGATGGATTGAAAACTGGAATTTGCAAACACTAGAACCTGACAGTGTCATCTAGTACACACTTTTGAAAGCTATAGGTCAGGCAGAATCCACTAAAGCTGTGTGTGCCCTGTGACATACTAATTCCACTGTCTATGGAAATATGTATACGAGCACCCTGAGACAGACTCTGAGGTGTTCACTATTTGTAAAATCCCCAAAGTGAACACCAGGCAGACACCCATCTGTTGTAGAACTGATAGATAAAAATGTGTATCACACACTGGAACATCAGACAGTGACGAGGATGGATGAGCTACCACTGCAGACAACAATTCGGGAGAATCTCATGATACCAGATTGAGTGAAAGATGCTATATCAAGGAGCCTATGCTGCATGATTCTATTTACCTGAGGTTCAAAACCAACGTATTGTAGAAGTCCTAGTAGTGATTATTTTTGGTAAGGAATAGGTCCTCACTAGAAGGGAGAACAAGAATTTTGCTAATGTACCTTTTATTTATTTTGTGTTGAGGTAAAATAAATATTAAGAATTCACTTTTTTTTTTTTTTTTTTTTTTTTTTTTTTTTTTTTTTTTTTTGTTTTTGGTTTTTCTCTGGTACCAGGAACCGAACTCACGACCTTGCGCCTGCCAGGCAGGCGCTTTTGCCGCTGAGCTAAATCCCCAGCCCCAAGAATTCACTTTTAAAAAAATATACAGTTCAGTGAATTTTTTTTTTGTTGTTGTTTTGTTTTGTTTTTTTTTGTTTTTTTCTCCGGTACCGGGAACTGAACTCACGACCTTGCACTTGCCAGGCATAGTTCAGTGAATTTTTACAATCCAGCTGCACAAGGTCTAGAGCATTTTTGCCAGCCCATTGCAGAGACCCATCCCTCATAAGCCTTATGTTTTATTGCTCAGCCCTGACCATTGGTTCCAGGGGTGTGTTCAATCTGTAAAAGTTTATTAAGCTCACACTGAATGTGTGCACTTTTCTGAGTGTAAGTTACACTTTCATACAGTATTAAAAGAGTGTTTTTAAAAGAAGATTGACCCAAAGAATAGCCAGCTGGCTCTAGGAAGGTCAGTTGTGTAGCAAACTGGGTGGGAGAGGAGTTGTGGGGAAGGTGATTGGGTGGGGTGGCATAGAAACAGTAGGCAGGAGTGGAACAGAAGTGGATCTGCCAGTGTTATGTCAACCTCCAGTTTTGTACATTCGCTACAGGCGGGTGGTGTGAAGGAGCCTTTACTTGCCCTGCTGTCTCCCTGTCCTTCAGTCACAAGGGAGAGTGCCCAAGAGAGGCCCAAGGGTGGACTTTTCCCTGAGACACGGAGCAGGTGGACCTCATCTCCACTCAGTGGAATTCTAGGTGGGGACCCTGAAATGTTCTTGGCAAGAAGTCCTGCCCTCCATGGCAACCAGATCAGACACATCACTCCGTTTAATCAAAGGAACCCCGGTCACAAGGCGGCTCTGAGACTCAGGCCTTTGCAAATCCCTTCCTGGAAGTATTCATAGTAATCCTGTGGGGAAGATGTAAGGGATCCTTGGGTCTTGGTCTCTCTCCCTCTTTCTTTCTCTCTCTCCCTCCCCACCAAAGGCCTTCTTTGGTGGTGTTGACAGCAGGGGTAATGAATCACCTCCCCAAGGAGAATTTCATGCTGGAAGATGTTGGTTTTTTTTTTTGTTGTTGTTATTCCCTTCCTTTCTTCTTCTCCATTTACTGAACTCTCCAAAGATAAGGGAAAAAAACTCACAAAAACAGAAAAACAACCATAGTACAAGCCACCAGAAAAGTCGTATGTAGAGGGCCATAGAGGCGTGTACCACTAGAAAAAGTGAAAGTACATGTCTAGGGGTGTAAAAGTTTAAAGTAGTGCTTGTTAAAATTTGCTAAAATTCCCTTTCACTAAGGAATGAAAGGCATACTTCATTTAGACAGTTCTCTTCACTGGCAAATAAATCAAAGATTTAACCATGACCTTTGTGAAAAATAAACTTAACTGCATAGAAAAAAATTCCTCTTTCTTTTTAAAAAGTAAGACTTGAAATTTTTATATGCTTTGAGTCATATTCTTGAAGCAATTGGCTGATTAATTCAAGAAATGTTACTTTCCCAATTCAAACATGACATTTTGAAAGTCATCCATGAATTACATGTCTCAAGAATGAAAGACTTTTCTGTACCATTTAAAAGATTTTTTTCATTTTGAGGGCAATCATGAATATCTATAAGGGTACATTTATTACTCCCAGAACAGATAGAAAATTAGCAGAGTCATAAAATTCTTACCCAGCTTTGCTATTGCAGCTGTGTCCCAACCTAGTCCCTTGCCAATTCTCCCGCCACTAAAATGGCTAAGGATGATGTTATTTTTGCCGTTACAGGCAAAGCGCTGGTCTTTGTATATTGGCTTTCCAGGTCTGTAAGTGGGGATCTGAAAAACTTATCTGTATTTAAGGTTTGTTCTTTTGGTAGGGTTCAACAAAGAGCTGTTAGTCCCATAAATTTGTTTCAATAAATCTTACCTTGTGATCCTAGAAAATGACCTTCTTCTAATCCCATCTGGTGAACCAACTTCAAACCTCAGACAAGCAACTGACTATAAGCTTTCTGCCTTAATTACACTACCGTGTGCAGGATCTGTACACCTGCGTGTACGTTTCTGCATATACCCATCCAGTAATTACTGAGGCAAGCCTTTAGTTTGTCTGAAATTGTGCAGGGATAATGGTGATGAGCCACGCATTTTTCCACTGGAAATTGCAAATGGGTCACAAAAAGAGAAATTGGTCCCATCCTCACAATCCTTGTCCCACTTCCTGGAAAGCTTTTTCAAAACTCTGTATATCAGGACAGAGTTGATGCTCCTGAGGTTTTGATCATATCATTCAGGTAACTTGAGGAAGCTGTGGTCTTTGGAGTAGCACGGGCTTATCTATAGTCTGCAAGGAAATGAATGCTAAAGTTAAGAAAAGTGTTTAAAAACTTGTAGAGTTTATGAAGTGACCTCCAGAGACTCATGTATGGAAGGCTTGGTCCATAATACACCAATGTTCAGGGGTGATGGGATTGTGAGGGCACTGGCTTCATCAATGGATTCATCGATGAGTGCATAGCTGGAGTTTTAGGAGGTGAGGCCTGGTTGGAGGAAGTAGGTCCTGGGATCCACACCTTTGAAGCGTGTATCTTGTCTCCAGCCCTTCCTGCTCCGGCCATTTCCTTCTCTGAATCCTGGCAGCCATGAAGTGAGCAGCTTATCTCTGCCATGCCTTTCTACCATGATGTTTCTACCTTGTCACAGACCTACCAGCAATGGAGCGCCCTGACCACTGAAATCTCTGAAATTGTGAGGCAGAATAAACTTTTCCTCCTTTTGGTTGCTTTTCTCAGGTATTTGTTCACAATGATGAAAATTGGACTAATAGAGGTATTTGGTAGAGTAATTTTCTAGCTGTTGAATCTAATTATGAAATTTGGAAGTTCATTTCTATTATATAAAAACTTCACCAGTATTGAAATCTAGTGGAGCTCTTAGATCTGGCCAGATGAACGTTGATTTTTCTTTTTTGGTGGATGTATCACCTAAAATGAAACCTCATCGTCAGATGCCAAATAGGACAATCATAATGGGCTTTTTCTTTCCTGATACCAGGGACTTAATCCAGTGCCTTTGCACTGAGCTACATCCTCTTCCCTTTTTAAATTTTGTATTTTGAGAAAGGGTCTTGTTACATCACCAAGTTACCCAGGCTGCATAACTCCCCAAATGCTGGATTAAGGTGTGTGCCACCACACACAGCTACAGGTTTATATGTGAATAGCAGTCAATACATATTAAAGCCTGAGGTCATTTTTTTTTTTTTTTGAATCCCTCAAAAGCACGCCCTGAGAGAAGAATCTGCACAAGTAGATGATTTGTGCGACCATTCTAATAAGCGCTAGTAGGGAAGAGAGGAAGACAGGAAGAAGGGGAGGAAGCCAAAAAAGCATGTGTTAGCCAGCAGGTTAGCACCACTGCAACTGGAATTCAGTTCCACTGGGTATAAAAAAAAATGGTACCACTGGGTATAAAATGTCACCACTTCACAATTGCACCACTGGAGGATTTAAGGAGCTGAGGTATTTGTGCCTGTTAGTCAGCTGTTCAATGCTCCTGGGGTGATGTTAACTCCCTGGCACTTCCTATCTGCTTCTGTGCAAGGTGGGCTCTAGGGTGGATAGATCTGTCAGGCAAAGGCTTGCGGCAGCGGCTGGCTTAAAGCTGGACTAAGATGAACAAGTTCGGAAAATACTGGAGGGTGTTGGAGACATCAAACACCCCTGGCACAATCTAGGTAGGGTGTTGGGGGGTTGTATCCCAGTTTACAGATTAGGAGACCCGTGCGCAGCAGAGCACTGTCATGTAACATGGAAGATTGCGGAGGTGAGGAGGATCTCTGCCTTTGGCCGTCCTTCTGCTTCCTTTCCTGCCATGTATAGTCAGGGGACTGGCAGTCCCCCTCTGGGGTACAGACTGGCAAATCTGCTTCCCTGATGTAGGGACCCATTGATTCTTTGTGTTAGTTCTGTTGTATAGCATTCCCTCAGCTATGAATAAGGCTCCTCATTCCATAATTAGATGAAGATCCTAAATATAAATATTGTAATGCGTCTAATGCATTCAGGGCAATGCACCTGAAGTGTAAATAATTCATTCTAAAGTGACTGATACGAGTTTTTTTAAAGAACAGGATCTTTATATAGAGAACTTAAGGTTCAGGTCAAGATTACCAAAGCTACTATGCATATAAGGACACCAAAAATCTGATTTTTTTTTTTTTTTTGTAAAAAGAGTGCCAGGCTAGAAAATAAAAAAATGGGGCCAATGTGGGTTTTTTTTTTTTTTTTATACTTTTGTTTCTTATCTAGAAAAGGAGTAATTTACATGATAAAGTAGTTCTGCTTACTACTGTAACTGCAGAATTTTGTTTGAAAGTGGCCTTGCTCCCTGGAGCCGTCTTCACTTGATCTTAGCCAAAAGGCCGAGAAGCGATACCTGAGCTGTTTTAAGCCTTTGCTCTGGCTTGGTTTTCTCCGCTCGGTGCGGGTGAATAGCCACGTGTGTGTCAATGGGTTTCAGCCACTCAGGGGCTGGGTAGACACTCCTGGTGCCAAAGATGCTGACTTACACCGGCCACCGCTGTGTCAATCAATGAGCCTTTCATTACCCCTGGGTTGAATTTTCTCTCCCCTGGCCTGCTTTACTAGGGCTGTTTATGGTACTTGTATCATAAATCAAGGATGCAGGGAACACATTTTATTATGATTTTATTATATACTCTCTTTTCCTGGAGTTTTGCAAGTAAAATATTGCATAGGAACCCAATCTTTATTTGTCCTAAGTTTTACCCTACAGAACCAGATCATCTTACAATTGCTTGATGCACAAGACCCAACGACTCAATAAATACTTTACAAAAATAATGCAGTTTTCTTCTTTCTTAAAACATAAAAAAATGAGGATTTCCCAGACTTCAGCTTACCCCTTCCCTTTCTATATTGTATTTACTGGGGATATACTGGTGGAGAAAACATTATTAGGTGAAATGAGGTCCCTGTTCTTTTTGCATTTGTTTTGCTTTTTTCCTTTGGAAAAGTGCTACTCTTTTTACATCTGAACTTACTGCAATCTTCTGAACCTACTATAGACACGAGCAGAAATTCTACTGTTTGGGGGGCCTTTTAGTAAAATCAGAGCATTATGCTAACGTTCATCTTTTCTTTTAAAGTCTATTTAAAGCCAGGGCTCAGATTTGCCCCTACAAATACCCAGTCTAAGGCAAGAGAAATTTGGAATCTGAGACTCCAGCAAGGTGCCGTATGACTACACAACATTTGGCTTAACATGGGCGTTTTCTTGTTTGGATATGTTTCCATTGCACTATTTATCTGTAAGGAAACCATTGCAAAATTCCTTTTCTCTCCCACTTCCCTAGGCCCTGCTCTTTCTGATTCTCGCAAAGTGATTAAATAGCTTTACAATGACAACTCCAGAGAAAAGGTTAAGCTCAAGTCACGTTTGTATTAAATAAGTTATATATAAAAACTGCTTATAATGTTTACAGCTTCAGTCTCTTTCCTCCTTTGTGTGTCTGGAAACACTGGATCACACCCTTGAGCCTAGAGGGCTCCTCCTCTGGTTGCTCTGGTGTCCCAACCTCCTGCCCACATGGCCACCTCCACGGAGATCCTTGCATGGTAAGCGTGGCTTCCCACAGGTGTTACACGGGCCTGCTGCACATCCCTTGTGTAATTCATAAAAAATACTCATGTGATATATACAAATATACACTTAAACACACAGGAAGACGTGGCGATCAGTGCAGTACGTGTGTGCCTCAAAACCGGAGGTGGCACCTGCGCACCTTGCCATCCCTTCAGTACTCCCTGGCCTCCTGGAACTGCTTGATGTAGTCCTCATCCGAGGGGCTCTCGGTGCACTTCTGCCCGTTGTTAGGCGGCCGCGCCTCATTGTACCTGCTCCAGTCGCCCTTGCAGATGATCCAGGGCAGCACATCCACCTTGTAGTGCAGCTCAGCAGAGAACTCAGTGCTGATGAGGTTGGGCGTCCCTGCCCCTTTGCCCCTGGTGATGAGCTGCATGTTGTCGCCATAGCAGCAGTGCTGGGCAGCCAGAGTGGTGCTCTCCAGCGACAGCATGGACCGGATGCAGTAGCGAGCCGTGGGCTTGTAGATCTCCAGCTTCTCTTTGGGTCCGCTGGCATCCTTCCAGCGGAAGTCCTTGCGCTTGATGCGGTCAAAGATGTCTGCGGTGCTATAGGCCACCTCGGTGGGGTAGGAGCAGGGGCAGCTGGGCAGGTCATTGATCACCTTGTGCATATACTTCTTCAGGAATTCGCTTTTGCAGCTCATCCATCGCTCACAGCTGTCTGTGTCTAGAAAAGCCCAGAGAGAGAGAGTGTCTTGTCACTTGCAAAACTGGGTGGCCAGAGCACAAAGAAGCCAGAAACTTGCCTCCTAGAGTCAGGGACCCCTACAGGCATCAGGAACCACTGGGCTGAGGTGGGGGTGGAGCCATTCTCAGCACCCCTGAACTTGGGAACCTCTTTGTTTACCAGGTCTCCCCCTGACCCCCTACTTTGCATTATGACAAAATTTTGAACACACCAAAAAGTAAACAATATACTTATTTAATGACCACCAACATTCCATCATCCCCAGATTAAACTATCGTATTTGCTTTAGCATTTTAAAAATTATGTAGAAATGTGTATTATTACCTGTTAAATTTTAGTAGGCATCTAAGAAACCCACAGAACCCCCAAATCTAAAAATAGGATATTTTCCTAGATAACTATAGCCTCCTCACTGACCCTAAGAAAACTAACAATAACCTAGAGAGCTGTATTTAATTTCCTCTTAATTAAGTGGTGATGTGACAGGAAAGGCTTCTAAGGGACACTGATAGTCCCGGATTTCATGTGTGTCATTCACTGACTGGTTTAAAATAGAGGTGAACTCCCAACATCTTAACTTCAGGCAGATGATAATGATTGTATGCCAATTCATATAACAAGGTAGCTCAAAGAGGAAGGGGGCTCATATTGTGTTTGGTTCTTACTGTATTAAAAAAATACTGATTACTTGCAAATCTTTAAGAATTAGCTGATTCCAATCATGACTGGCTCCTCACTTCATTTGACAAACCACAGATGTATCTAACTGGTCCTACACTGGCCTTGTGAACAGGGAGGGAGGTGGTAGCCCCTCCTCAGACAACACCGGAGTCCCCAGCTCCACATGGCCTGTGCTTGACCCATCACTCCTGGCTTCTTCTTGGCATCTGGGACCTATGGTTTAGCCAGCGTCCCTGTGTGGATTCTTCTAGACCCTGAGGCAGAGATTCCAGCAGGACTGGTTTCTTGGGAGGTGATTCCAGGACACGGCAGGCAGCTAGGGAGCAGGAAAGGGAGGGCAGCCAACACTGGGTGTGGCTCAAGCAGGTGAGGGGAAATGGACACAGATGGTCCCAAGTTCAGGGGAGATGAGAAGGGCTCTGCCATAGGCCCTGTTTCATGTTTTGGACAAGAACTTACTGCAAACAACTCCTTTTCCCATAGAACCTGGATGAGCCTCATAGTTGTGCCCCCTTTACCTGTGACAAGCCCAGACACAGACCCTCCCAATCCTTTTCTTTCCTTCATAAGTGATTAGTTGAATTGCGCATCATGTCCCCACTACTGATGAGAACAGAATGCACCTTAACCAAATCTTGATTTTTCTTTCTTCAAGGCTCTGGGCCTTGGTCTGCCCTCAGCCTGAGGGAACACAGGCCTCTCCTTAAGGCGCTGCCAGGAAAATAAAGCAGGCCTCAGGATAAACACTGAGACCCACTATTCCATCTTACCACCCTCCATCCACTTTTACTTGCTGCTCTTTCCAGCTTTATCTAGTGCTCTATAGAGGATCTCTCTCTGCCTGATCCTGGGCAGGCTTGCAGACTGTGTGGACGCAGCATGGGCCCTACTGCAATAATAGGGAGATAACACCCGACAGTCTCTACTACTTCCGGATGTGCTTTTATCTACAGGCTCTGGGTATTTATCCACCAGCTCTTATGATCGCCCTCACGGGCTGCTGCTGGCTCACAGCTGCCCTGCAGTCATGGGCCAATGGGCTGGGTGGTGAGAGATACTCTTGGGCAAAGAAACAAGGGGACTGCAGCTGAAAGTCAGGCTGGGGTGCAGGGACAAGGTGCAGGAGGGAGGGGTGTGGGTGGGTCACCAACAGCATCTGCCTCAGTGGGCTGCCGTAGGTAAGCTGAAGCACATTCAACTAAGGAAGCCAAGAGAAGTGGAGTGCAGGTTGCATGAAGGAGGGCAAAGGTAAAAAGCCAGTGTTCAAACACACAAGAGTATGTGGCACGGGGCTGGTCCTGAGACACAGCAGGGGCCTGCTCAGATCTCCTGCAAGAGAGTCTGCTATGGGCATGTGGCTGACCTGCAGCCTCCAGCAGGAGCTCCTTTTGGGTCTACCCTCTGAGCCATGCATCCCTACGGCTGTCTGGAGTTGGAAACATACTCCTTTTTATTGAAGCAGAAAGTATAGGGAAATATGATTGTTGGTGGCAGATCATGGAGGTTTTGTTCAGTTTAGGTCTCTTCAAAGGGCACTAGGGAGCCGCTGAAATGTGAATGAAAGCGAGACATTTATTAACTGAGTTATGAAGCAAGAAAATGAATCCAGTGCTGATATAAGAGCCTAGGTGAGATGCCCTGGTGGGAAGTGGGTGGTCAGAGAGCGATGTCAGGTCTTGGCTGTAGAGCTGGGAGGAAAGAGAGGAGCCCTTGAGAATGACTCCAGCACACAGCCAGGTGCCTGGGAGGCTGGTGGTGTTATGAGTGGGCAGCCTGGAGCAGGCTGGAGCCCTCACCAGTAGAATGAAGACAAGAGACGGGGCATCCCTCATGAATCCCTGGAGGTCTGGTACAGAGTGACAAGTCTCGGGTCTCATGCTAAACTGTCTGGGATTGATTGAACCTCAACGAATCTGCTTAACAGCTCTGCAAACGGGCAGGTTTTACATCACTGTACACTGGTTTTCTCATTTTTTAATTGGTCCTAAAAATAGCACTCCTCTCATAAAATTAGGGTGAAGATGAGATGGGAGGGAATGAACAGAATACTCAGGACAATGTCCAGGGCGTGGCCAGCTAGGACCCGCAGTGGCTGCTTTCAGCTCTGAGTTCCACTATCCCATGGCTGGAACTTCCTGACTGAGCAGTTATGGACACAATAACAGCTCCCTTGTAGGCAGTGTCATCTGCAAAGCCCACAGTTTCCCCTTGGGAGGGCAAGGTCTTCGGGGACAAAATTCATGCAGCCCCAGAAAATGGCTCCGGGTTTCCCTTCCAGGGTGGGAGGTCAGTCTAATTCGTGTGCCTACAAGATACCCACTGACTTATTTTATATTATTGTCAAGCTTATGCAGGGTTTTTAGTGTAAATGCTTTACAGATATTAGCTCCTTGAATTCTGCAGTAGCTCCGGGAGGTGGGTACTGCTGACCCTTTTGCAGATCAGAAAACTTGAGGCAGTGCTGGGTAAAGAAACTTAACCTTAAGCCTGTCTAACTTTCCCTAGCTCTGTTTTGCTCATCTTCGACTTGCCCTTCTGTGTCCTTGTTCTGTGCCTCTCCAGCCCCGGAAGGCTGGTCTATCAACAGGCTCCTCCATCCCTGACCTCTGAGTGGGCTGAGCCAATGGGAGGACCCCAAGGCCAGACACAGGCAAGACTGTGAGGTCAGGCCTCTATTTCTTCGGCTCCTCTCTCTCCACTGCACTGTCCGCATCCTTCTGTGAGCCAAGACTGCTGACCGGCGGCCCTCTCGCTGGGCTTTGGTCACTGCTCCTTCCCCGGTTCCTTCAGGCCATGAAGTGGTAAGGGCTGCCCATGGTCACTGGCCTCCGGGTTCAGTACAACCCTCCACCCTGCTACAAGAACGTAGCACAGCAGAGTGGACCAGAGGTTTAGGAAACATCTTGCAGGAGAGGGGAGGGTATCATACTGAGAAATTTCCTCTCTCTCTCTCTACTTCCTTCCCTCTGCTGGAGAATGGATTTTACTGGGGACGCACACTGAAGGTTGAGTGAGCACAGGCTCCAGAGGACTGAGCTCCTGCCATGCTGGTGCTGTGCTGAGGTGGGCCTTCCCCTGCGGAGCCTGAAGAGGTTTCGGGGCTCAGTCTGCTGGAGGAGGGACACGATCGCTGTCTTGCTGGGAGCCTTTCAGTGAGCAAGAGATATGCAGGGAGAGCTGGACCCCAGAAGAGGAAAATGAAACACGTACGTGGATCCAAGGATGGCACTGCGAAGGCAAAAGGAATCTCCAAAGAGCTAAATCAATATTTGGTTTAAAAGAAGAAAAAAAAATATCCTCACCGACTTCAAACAGCTTAGTGGCATTAAACTCCTCGCTTCCCGCAAGCAGACTCACTTCGGTGGCCGCCGTCCTGAAAGTGTCTTCAATGCCTAGACACAGACAAGAGCTCATTTTCCCCTCGTTCTATGGAAAAAGTCACCCCCTCCCAAATAAAAAACAAATACACCTGAACAAAGCCTTTTCTGTATTCCCTTCTACTCATGGGCAGAAACTTGCCAACAGAGGAAACAGTAAAAAGCAGGTAGTAGCGCATAAAATATATTGAAACCCCAGGTACCATTTGGAGCACGAAATCCGATCCAAATGTGCCTAAATGAGTCCTGAGGAACTCATTCCCTCCGTCTGTGGATGAGGTTTGGCCAGTGGGGTGTACATGTCAGGGTGGTTGTCCGGAGGCTTCAGGGTGACAGCCTAACCCGGCGGCAGTAGAGTGTGGTGGTTAATACCTGTCTTTAATGACTGACACTGCCTGGGTCCAAATCAGTACAAGCTGTGTGAACCAGGATAAGCCGCTTCCTCTGGCGTGCCTCAGTTTTTGTATCTCCAAAGTGGGAAGAACTGAATGACTCTGTCATTCAGCCTCCCCCCATGGAGCTGAAAGAATTAAATGAGTTGTGTGTTTTGAAAGCAGCTAGAGCAGGAGGGTCAGGGGTAAGTGCTAGCTGATGTTTTCCTCTTCAGTATTCAGCTACCACCATTTGAGATGCAGCAGTTCTGAGCCAAAGGCCAGCTATCTCCAGGGCTAGGACTTTGAGCCTTGCTGTTTGGCGCTTCAGAAAGAGTAAGCTGGGATCACTCTGAGGAACTGAACCCAGCTTGCTTTCAAACTTTCCAGCTTCCTTCAGGCTCTCTTCAAAACTCCTACCCCAGCCAGCTTCCTCTGCAGACAGGAATTCTGCACAAGGTAAAGCAAGATGAGGAAGAGCGGAGGGTCATGAAACTTTGTCTGCTGGGAGGGACTTGATTTCCTTTAAGGGCTCTCTGATTTTATGTAAGCCCCCTCAAACCATATTTGTGGGGTTAACACAGGGAACATGCTTTACACTGTCAGGCCAGGGCAACCCTGTTTGCTCTGTGATTCTTCCCTGTAAAGATGAGACTCAACAAACCAAATAAGGCAAGAGATCCTGCAAAAGGAAGTCTGTCTGGTTCCCAGTGAGCCCTGGAAAGCTGGTTCAGAGATGTAGAAAAGACAGGGGATCAAGCACCAACGAGGAAAAAAAATGCATGAGCAGAGTTGTCGGCCACACTGCCGTCAGTGGTGCCAAAAAATCAAGAAGGAAGCATTCAAAATGGCGGCAGCAAACAGCCTTCCCTTGATAAGAAATCTAAATCTACCACTTGGGATCTGGATGCCAGCTCTGAAAGAGAACACTACAAGCAAGCCCCTAAACCCTGCCACGGAATGCTGCCTGTGTCTGTGTGGGACCCTCCTGGGAGAGCGGGAAGGGTTCACTGGTTAAACACACTGGATTCAAATTCACTACTGATCCCTTGCTGCTGCCCCAGGGCCTCATTTTCCAGGGATGCCGAGTAGGAGCAACAATAAATATCTATCTCGTGAGGCCATTGTGAGGGTCAGATGAAGTGATGTGCACGCAAGCTGTGGGAAGTTGGTTGATCTTAACGTACTTAAAAACTCTTGTTCTTCAGCATGTTTTACTTTTTTCTTCTTCAACTCTTTCTTCATCATCTTTCCCTCCCTCCATTTCTTTTTCCTTTTCTCCCTCCCCTCTTCTTTCCTCCCTCCCCTCTTTTCCTTCCTCCCTCCCTCCATTTTCCCTCCCTCTCTCCTCCTTCCCTTCCTTCCCTCCCTCCCTTTCTTCCTTCCTTCTTCCCTCTCTCCCTCTCTCACTCCCTTCCTCTTTTTACGCTGGAAATCAAACCCAGGTTACAGGCATGCTAGGCAAGTGCTTTGCCTCTGAGCCACATCCCCAGCTCTTTTCATTTTCCTTTGGTTTAACTCCTTATCATCATCATCATCATCTCTATCTTTTACTTCATGCTCTCTTCTTTTCTATGTTCCTGTTGTCTTCTTCTTCCTCCTCATGTTATTAATTGGTTTGTTCTTATCCATCCAAATCCCACTCACCAGATTTCACACTCCGCTCATTATGATGGACATGAGAAGAATCAGAAAAAGGAACTTTATGGCTGCTCTGCTGCTTTGAAATCTGTGTGGCTGTCACTACCTGCCTGTCAGCCCCACTTCCTGCATGTGCCCATTTGCTAACAAACACACTCATGCCGAAGGACTCTTCCACTCTCCCCTTACAAACCCCTTGTGTTTCCACTTCTGTTTCGTTCCAAATGTCTCTGGTTTGAGAACAGAGTGTCTAGCGGTAGCAAAAGGAGGTCTTGCGTACTGGGTTCAAGTTTTCTGTCTCCAAAAGTTCTTTTAAATGAAGCCATTTGAAATGTGTGGTTTCCTGAAAAGGCCTGACATATTACTGTAGGCTGGTATTCTACCTGGCGATGGGAATATGTAGCCAAACTCTTGCCCAGGAGTTGGTAAGCTCTTGTGTAAAGGGGCAGAGGGTACAAATGTTAGGGTTTGAGGATCATTTATAATCATCTTGGTTGCTGCCTCCTCTTCTTCTCCTCTCATATCTTCTTCCTCCCCCTACTCTTCTTTCTCCTCCTCCTCTTCTTTCTCCTCCTCCTTTTCTTTGCAGCCCTTTAGAAATGTATTGTGCCTAAAGAAACGGCTGATAGGCTGAACTTGGCCCACTGGACATGGTTTGACAACCAGCATTGGAGCATTAGGGTTGGCCACAATTACTGCTTACTCCTGGTAGGAGCCCTCACCAAGTTTGCAATTAGTTTAACTTTTAAAGCACTGACAATGCCGTCTAAAGTCATAATGAGATGCTGAGTAGCCTCAGTTTGCTCCCTACGGAGCCCTAGGCAACTCTCAGGTATTACTGACAGGGTTAACTGCGGTTTTTCTGTAGCTGGCTATTGACCCTCTCATCCCGGCTTCCTTGTTAAACCATAAATGTCTGTCTTCATGTGCCTTTTCGAGTCATAACAAATCCCACATCAAAGGCCCAAACACACCAGAGTCCTTTCTTTAAATTAACCAAGTACAATGGAGCCCTGTCTTCCAGGTCACGGCTACTTCCACAGCGCATAGGACTCGGAACATCCGTCCTTTTGCCCATTAAGTTCATTGATTTTTTTTTTTTTTTGCTTTCTCTCTGTCTTTCTTTCTCTCTCTTTTTTTTTTACTAGGAATTGAATTCAGGACCTCTTGCTTGCCAGGCAGGCGCTGTGCCACTGAGCTATATCCCCGGCATTAATTGTCTCTTGTCTCACTCTGGTCAGAAGTCATGTGAGGGAAATGGCCATCTTTTAAAAAGATAATTTCTCAAAGTTTTAAAATATAAATTTAAAAGCTTTTCCTGACACTTGCATCCACACCCCAGTGTAAACTCACCTGGGCAGTTTGGACGGTCGCAGGTCCTAGATTCGGTCGCAGTGCATGCGTAGCCACAAGAGCGGGTCCGTTTCTGGTTACCGTTCCCACAGGTGACGCTGCAGACAGACCAGAGACTCCAGTCACCCTCTCCGTCTGTGGAATCTGGAAGGGAGCCAGGGAGATGGTCATCAACCTTGTCCAAAAAGTCCCCACATCTCTGTCAAGCAGGCTGCCACTGTCCACGTCCAGTGTTCTCACGCTGGAGGGGAGCACACACCAGCCCGGGCTAAAGGGCCTGCAGCTCTAGGATTCCCTTTAGGGCTCAGTTTTGTGAATAGCAAAGTGTGGGGCACCTGGTGATCAGTACGTGGGTAGGACCTGACCCCTGCAATGTGCCCAGGAAATGTTACAGCGAATACACACATTCTGGAAAGCATGGTTTATAGATTAATAAGCTGGGCAATTTCAAAGAGGACCGTCACCACTTGCATCTATTCCTTGAGAGAGAGAGAGAGAGATGGAGAGAGAGAGAGAGAGAGAGAGAGAGAGAGAGAGAGAGAGAGAGAGA
>NW_004955836.1:0-10237 GCF_000276665.1 Chinchilla lanigera
AAAAAATGCCCAAGCTCCAGCACATGTGAGCACCCAGCGACACAAAAGCTTCTCTACTAGTCTCACAACTGTGAGGCCTTAGATCCCTGGGCCTCTCTGTAGGAGTCCCTCTCTCCAGGTCAGGAACATCAAGGGGCCTCCCAACCTCACAATGGGCGCATAACTGATATTGGCCACAAACTTGCCTTTTTTTTTCACTACTACATTTGGGAAAAAACGTCGTCTTTTCCCCAAGCCTGCACTATCAATATCTCTTGAAATGAAAGGATGATTGCACAAAGACAGAAAGCACGGTCACAGGATCACAGGCCCACATCTCAGGTCTGCTGCCTCCATTCCAGGAGCACCCGCTGCTTCACTCTCTGTGCACTGTCCCAGCAATAGGAGGAACTAGAACGGTCTTTTCCACCTGCACATGAGAGACAGAGTCCGTAAAGAAAGACACCTACCCGGAGTCTGTGGGTAAGTGCTCATTGCAGAAAGGAGGATTTACCGGTTTCCAAACAGATCACAGAGAAAAAGACAAATACTGTACTTCTGAGGCACACATACATGGGACCTTTGAGTTCGCTGGTTCTTATGCTTTAGATGCAGGTAATAAATATGTGTTGTGCTACATCAGCCTACTGACTTGTTTAGCACACATCTTGTTGTGGATAGGGTGACTGCCCACCTTGGTTGAGGGCGGTAGCAGGCAACAGACCGGTAACCCGTACTGGATAAAAGGGAGAGGCAGGCGTGCTACTTGTGCTTCACTGCCCCCGTCTGCTTGCCTTGGACTGTTTCTCCTCTGGGATGCCCCTCCGTGCCCCGGGTGCTTCTGCTGCATCAGTTTGTCCAGGGAGCTCGCAGGCCGAAGGGCATTCTGCAGCAGTGCAGGCACTGGATCCCGCACTGCCAGGCTCCACACAGGGCGCACTGTGGTGTCGGGTGAGCTTGCTGCTCGGTGCACAGGGGTAAGGGCACTGGTCGCAGGCATAGGGTCACCTGCCCATGTGCCAGGACCTATGCGCAGCCAGGTAGCTGCCTGTGGGAAATGCTTCCTGCACAACTCCTAGCTGCCCAGGTCCACGGCTCTTGTCTGCAACCTTGGGCACCTTCTTGGGCCAGGTCTTGTGGTTCTCTGAATACTCAGTTCTGTTTTATGCCAATCACTCTCAGGCCATCCCCACTTGGGCCTGCCTGAGCCCACCTACCAGAAGATCCAAGCTCCCGGATGCCCAGCTGGAGGCAGCTCAGCAGGGCCCGCTGCTGGGATTCTGAGCCCTTGCAGGGCTGGGGTCTCTGGAGGACGGACATCCCTGCTTCTTGTGGTCTTGAAGGGCAGTGAGAGCCTCCAGGAGGAATGCTCACAGGCTGTGGCTGCAGGTCACCAGTTCTGGGCCTTTGTGAGTCCAGCGTTGAGGCTTGAGATCAGCAGCAGGTACAAGGGCATGCACTGTGTGGGCCCAGGGCACAGAGGGGACCAAGCAGGGTCCAGGCCAGACCAGAAGGGGTTTTCCCCAGAAGCACCCAGTGGGACACCTCCTTGGGGATCCCATGGCCCAGGCATTTGCCTCCAGCCTCACATCCATGATTAGATCACACATGCCCTTCTTGTTGTCGGGTTTGGTGGCAGGTGAGGGTTCTGCTCCAGGACAGGATTCTTCGCTATGCAACAGGAGTCTGCCCTTGTCGGGAGAGCAGAGGATTCATAGGCCCTGCATGCTCAGAGCCAGGTGCTCATCGGGCAACCTTTTCTTCATTACATTTCTAAAGCTTTGTAAATGAGGTTTTCAGAAATACCAAATTATATGTGTGTTATTGAAAGTCTTTAACACCTGATTCTAGTTAAATACATCTTTCTTCCTCTTCTCCTTTTTTTCTCATCTATCAATCTCTGCTCTGACTCTTGCTTTCTCGGTCCTTCTCTCTGTCTGTCTCTCTCTTTCTTCTCCTGCTGTCTTTCACCAACAGCCCCCTATTATCTTTCCCCCTTTCCACACAGAGGATTGAACTCCAGCCCTGGCACATATTAGGCAAGGCTCTACCAGTGAGATGCATCACCAGTTTCATTACTTTCGTTTTAAACAGAGCCTTGCTAAATTACCAGCCTCTGAATGAATTTATGATTCTCTTCCACATTCCTCCAAGTGCAAGGGATTCTAGGGTGTGTGACATCACACCCTCCCCACGATGCTGCTCCCTCTCTCCTAGGAAGTGGCACTTGAGACACAGGCAACTTTCTATTACTGGGATTATAGCCGAAAACGGCAGTCCTAAGTGCACACTAGGATATTTTCTCTGCTTTCAGAAGTTTTTGTAATACTGTCCACCAACTGTTATTATAGTTGATAAAGTACACTACATGCACTAAATAGATCAAAGGTTCAGTACAGTGTTTGTGATATTTTATTTCAACCACAAATTTTACCCAATGGCTATTCACTAATTTAAGCCGGGTATTACTGGGTAAGTATATGATCACAAATTAATAATAACTTCATTTTATGCTTCTATGATTCTATACAAAACAAGTGCTCCACGCCAAACAATTCAAACCAAGACACCAGACCACAGTAATGCCATTATAATTTTGTGGTCAGCATAAAAGGAAAGGCTCACAATATGCTCTTCTCTCTGGGTGTTCATCTGTTATGGGTTGTGTCTAGATGGCCGCTGGAAGCCTCTTGCGCTCAGAGGTGGGGATTTTGAGAGGTGGCTGGATCTCGGGTATGTGAATATCAGTTATGTGTGTCATCGGTGGATTCTTCCCTGATTGGAATGCACAGCGTCTCAGTGTGGCTCAATGGATCTACTGAAGGCACAAGCCCTACCCTGGGTGTGGGTGACACCAACCAACAAGCTTGTAGGGAAAGAGAGCAGGTAGGCTCACTGCTCACTGCTTTTCCTGCCATGCTATGAACAGTTTGTCCTCTGCTATGTCCCCGTGCTTTGGAACCAGCCAACTATGCACTGAAATCTCTACACACTGTGAGCCGAGATAAACCTTTCCTCCTTTAACGTTGGGGAGTTGGGTATCTTCTCTCAGCAACAAAAAGATTATGGAAGACAGCTGGTAATATCTTTGTATCCTCATACACTGTTAGAGCTTGTGTCTAGATGTCCTCCAAAGCCTCCTGGAGTCGTTTGTGGCTTTTCAGAGGTGACTGGATCTAGTGTGATGGGGGCTGAAGGGTGTGTGATTTCTAAATTAATCTGCTGATTGGTTTGGCATTGTTCTAGGTGTGCAGAATACAAAGGCCCACGCCAGGTATGAGTGCTACCTGTCCTAAGGGTGTGTAACCTGATGGATACAAAGGGGCAGAAAGAAGGTATGCCAGCTGCTGTTGCCCCGCCCCCAACGCCGGCCCCGCCTCTCGCAGCAGGTGACCCACCCAGTCCAGGTGGCAGGTCCCTTCCACAGGCCCCGCCCCTCACTTCCCGGGCCCGCCCACCCAGGGAACACTGCGCCTGCGCAGTTTTCTGCAGACCCGGAAGCAGATCCCCAGCTGACTGGGACTGAGGTGAATCTCCCTTTATCTGGTGTAAACCTGCTCCTTGCCATTCGCATCCCCTTTTTTTCCCCCACAGCTGGACCTCAGTGTTCACTCAGTGTTCCCTGCGGAGGTCGGAGTCTCTGACCTGCCCCTCCCTCGCTGTGAGGGCGTCCCCGTGGCGGGGCGCGGCCGGCTGCGCGCCTGTGGTGCCCGCCTCCCCCGACTCGGGAGCGCGCCCGGCCCCGCGGCGGTGCCTTCCTCGCGGGAGGGGCTGCGCGGCGCCGCCGCCTCGGACACTGCGGAAGCGGGAGAGCAGGAGAAAGGAGAGCCCTGAGGGGTGCGCCGGCTGTCGGAAAGTTTTGGGTGAAAGGGCGGCGGAGCAGGACCCAACACGCTGTTAGAGCGGGAGCTGAGAGGAGGGAAAGACACTAAGTAGAAGCGCAGAGGGGGAAGAGGAGAGAAGAAACAGGAGGAGAGACGCGCGCAGGGCGAGGACGAAACCCACATGCCCTGAGGGTTGAGCTGAGGGGATGTGGAACATTAAGTTGTGCAGCAATGGATTGTATGTTCTTTAAATTACATAGAAGAGTATGAGAACCTAAAAACCATTGGTGTTAGGTGCTTCATCTTCGAAGTACTGTACTGTATCAGAGGATAATTGCATTCGCGCCTGCTGTGCAGGGAGCAGGAGGACAGCTCAGTCAGCTCCTGGTCGCTCCCTTCCTCTCCTCTGAGCTTGCCAGAAGACAGGGAGAAAAGGAGAGTGGGTCAGGCCACTCTGCTTACTTGCCACCGTTTTTCTATGACTTTGAAGTTTGATATTTTCGCAAATCATTTCCCTTCTAAAGATTATTTAGATGACGGGATTCAAATGATTCCTACTCTTTACCATCCACTGAAACTGTTTTGTACCTGTTAGCTGATTTGACACTGTTTTACTGTGCATTGATACGGATGTTGATCATCTTTCACTCAAAACGTTATTTACCGAGTTACTTTATACTCAGTGTCTTTCTTCTCTTACGTCATCTTTTAATTAGTAAGCACAGTCTCAAGTAGTTACAGTGCATCCCTCAAGTCTGCTGTGCCCTTTGTGTGCAGATACGGAAGTATGGATTGAATTAATGTGGAGTTTTCTTCTGACAGAGTTTCTCTGATCTTGAAGAAACTGCTCTACACTTGAAATTCCTGCCTGTTTCCCAGGAATGATAGCTACTTCTCATTTCATATTTGAAATATTTTTCTGGGAAAGAGGAATTGAATGCCTGAGATTGATTAAACCTATAAAATAGGTGCTTCTCTGATTAAGCAATATAAAAGAATTCTTGAATAAAACCAAACCCTTCCCATTGACCTGTTCAGCCCGCCTTTTCAGAATTCAGTTTCCCGAAGCTCTCACTCGATTCAGACCTCTTCAGGGTAACTCAGTGAAGTCACTGCCCTCAGCCTGCGTGTACCCACCTTAAACACGGAGTAAATGAAGAATCTGAATCTAGCTAAATGAGATCCCTGAAATGCTTTACAAAATTGGAGCTGTTTGCTGTGGCAGGTTTTTGAAGGGAGGTGGCCAGTTGGAATCTGGGATGATTCTCAGCCCTCCACAGATGAAGCAGAGCCATAGGCTCCAAGACAAGGAAGTTGCCTTTTAACACACATGTATCAATCTCAATCTATCTCTCCCCCTCTCCTTCCCCTTCCTACCTTCCTCCTCATGCTTAATCAGAAGTAAGTTTTAAATTTTATTGTGTCTACTCCTGGCATTAAATCCTTTTATGGTTCCCCCTGACCTCCAAGGAAAAATCTAAAGGCAATATAGCATTAGCAGGAATGCTGGAGCTGGGATGACCCTTCGGAGTTGGTCCAGATTGAGGGAAGAGACAAACTTTTTCTGTTCTGCATTGATAGTCATTCAGTGCTGACTGCACAGCTAGAGGTCGTGAACTTAGAGGAATGAGTTCCTTTGGCAGAGTAACAAGTACAGAGAGAATACTGTGAAAGGCATGTGCACTTCTGCAGAAAGGGAAGAATATTTGGAGTGTGAGTGAAAAACTCACTCATTTGTCAGTATACTTGAGTTTATTGTCTCTGAATCCCTCTTGTTGCAATGGGCAGCAGATGACAATCTTTTCCCCATTCTTAATTTCTCCACGTTTGGGGGGAAAGTCCACTGCTTTTTCTTTTCTCTCATCACTTCGAAATTTCCTCTGCTAGTGTCTCCTGAATTTGTTCTCGAATATGGTGTTGTTCTAGTCTTTGGCATTGAACCTCTTCTTGACAATATAGCTGTGTCTCTGTCTACCCTGCAGACCTGTCCCAAGAGCTCTAGAAACCTGTGTCTAGTATCATCTCAACTCTACTGGGACATCTAACCAGAACCTTTACCTTTGTAGTCCCTGTGTGACTTCCTGAGCTTTGTAAATGACTTCCTGTGTAAAACTGAGTATCAGGTAGGGGTGACCGTGCCTAGGCGAGCACTTGTGTATATATTTTAAATATAGCGTATATTATAATATTTGTAATTGTATTCACTTAAAGTTCAAAGAAGCCAAGTGGGCATAGTGGCACATGCGTATAATCCCAGCACTCATGAGGCTGAGGCAGAAAGATTGCTGTGAGTTCAAGGCCAGCCTGGGCTATATAGTGAGTTCAGGACCAGAGTGCATTGCAAGACCCTGTCTCAAAAAAAGAAGTAGAATAAAAATCACCAGATGAGTGACAAAGTCCATCGTTTCCAAATTCATTTCAGTAATGGGAAGGAAATATTAGAAGATCTCAGGCACATTTGCTCTTCCTCTGAAAGTCCTCCTTCCCTTCATGACTTGCACTATGCTCCTCCTTGCTCACTCTGCTCCAGAAACACAGGCTCCTGCCTTTTCCGGAGGCCACTCTAGCTCTGAAAAAACTAATGAATTCCACTGGAATTTTGTTAATGCCTAAATATCTTAATTTAAATTGGCAAAGTTGTAAATATAATTCTAATGTGAATATTTGGTAGAGATTGGAGTTCAGATTCCATTATATAAGTTTTAATGTTGCAACGTTTGAAACACCCTAGTTTAAAGTAGTGTTCCATAGTCTCAAGTGTAGTATTTACATTTTCATTGGCCATGCGTGGTGAAGTACACTGTAGCATGAGTGGTGATTGAAAAAATCACTTAAATCATTCAGAGAGACTCCTTTAAATTTGTTGATTTAAGTGTAATGTGTGTGCATGAGTATGTGGATATGCAATTCCATGGTTTTGTTTTTTATCAAGAACACATTACTATTTATAATATTTCTTTTTTCTTTTCCTTTCTTTCATTTTTTCTTTGAATGCTGGAGCTCAAACCTAGTGTCTCGTGCATACTAGGCAAATACTCTACCCTGAGCTACATCCCAACTACAAGTTTATGTTTTTTAACAGTAGAAACGATATCTTAGGTAATTTCTTTGTCTTGCATTTATACTACACTCTCCTGTTAATGTATGAATAGCACTGAGAAAAATATAATGTGTGTATGCACATAAATAATGAACTTTCATGCACATGCATGATGTTATCCTGAGCTTGTTTCCAGTTTTCTCATTTAGGAAAACTTCATGTCAGTTTGTTTTTGATGCTGTATCTGTTGTTGAATTGTTTGATTCTTTATCTTTCATCCTTATTCCCAGCCAGCGAGGTTCAGGTGTGTGCTTGGCCGTTTTTAGTTCTTTTACCTGAGGGAGTCTCTAAGTGTCTGTGACACAGTTTTGTCTGTATTAAGGGGAAACCGGGGCTGGGGGTTTAGCTCAGCGGCAAAAGCGCCTGCCTGGCAAGCGCAAGGTCGTGAGTTCGGTTCCCAGTACCGGAGAAAAACCAAAAAAAAAAAAAAAAAAAAAAAAAAAAAGGGGAAACCATTTCTCCTGAGGGCTATTATATTTTTCTGTGATTTATACAAGTAAAAATATTAGGATGATATGTAGTACCTAGATGTATCCAGAATGGGGATTCTCATTCCTACAACCTCCTTCTTTTGTTCAAAGAATTTGCTACACTAGCTCACACACAAAAAAAAATAGGAGAACACACACCCTTAGCATTTTTTGTAAAGCTTCTTAGAAAGATGGACACCCAGATGGAAAAGATGTACAGGGTGAGCTATGGGACAAATAATATGGTGTGCCCATGCCTTGTATGGATGCTTCACCTTACAGAAACCTCCAGACATGCCTTCGACTGCTGCTTTGAACCCTGTCCTTTTGAGTTTTTTGGAGGCTTCATTCCAGAGGTATGATGGATTATATCACTGACATTGTTGATCAATTCAAACATTAGACCTCCCCTTACATTCGTGGAGTTTGAGGGTAGGAGTGAATGTCATGAGAATCTGAGTCTGCTTTAAGTCTTCATGATGAGCAGCCCGTCCCCTGAAACTACATAGGAATCTCTGGCCAGAAATTATCTTATTAGCTTGTAAAACCATCCTTATAACTCCAGAGATTCAAAGTGGCCTGTATCAGGGAATGCCTGACATCACAGCATGGATCTAGCTCATTCACTTCACTTGAATCAGCACTTACATTTCACTCGTTTCCCTTTTGTATGGAGAAAGTAGCTCTCCCCAGGTCCCCATGGTGATAGATGTTTTTCATTCCAGGGTGTGTTGACTTTCAGGATGTGGCCATAGAATTGTCCCAGGGGGAGTGGAACTGCCTACACCCTGCTCAGAGGACTGTATACAAAGATGTGATGTTGGAGAACTAGAGGAACCTGGTGTGCTTTGGTGAGAATGACTTCCTTCCAAAAGTCACATCTGCTGTGTGTCTCTCTGCATTTTCCTTTGTGTCTCCATGGAATCTTCGGTATTGTTTGAGTGAGACAAATGTCCTGTTGTCTCTGTGAACTGTAACTGTCCTCTTTCTTCAGGTGTTCTGCCCGCTTTGTGATAGATGTGTCAGTGGTGATTCCAGAGCTAAAACATGCATGAAACCTTAGAGTAGACTTAAAATATCCAGTTCCGTATTTTTGATCCTGGTACCTTTGAATCATTATTCCTCGGGAAAGAGCTAGATACTTGCATAGAACAGTGATATATTTGTTTAGATCACTCTGTAATCTGTTCTTCAAGTAAACAGGGCTGGAGTGTGGGAAAGCCACAGCACATCACATGCTTTTCTTTTTCCACACAGGAATCTCTTCTATTGACCAGAATGTTGTCTCCATGTTGGAGCAAGGAAGAGAGCCCTGGAGTGCAGATGGCCAAGTGCAAATATCCAGAAATCCAAATGGGTGGGAATGTGTCACAGCTGTGTACACGAGTGAGAACTGAGATGGGTAGAAAGGAAGCTGCAGGGTTAGGATCATAGCACTGATTTTTTCATAAAGACAGAGAACCATGATTCTGTGAGACCCACATTTATTCTTTAGAATATTTCTACTAATGAAGTGTTAATTTTAACTTTAGGAATTTTATTATTTTTAACAATGAGTGCTGAACAGGAAAAAATCACAAAAATAAAGTCTTGCATTTTAAATATTTATTATTTCTAAAACATCAAAATTTTCAATATTAGCTTTTTTGGTGGACAAAGTCTACGAAAGAACAACACAAATTCTTATTTGAAGTACAGTGAAAAAACCAATAACACTGACCAAAAGAAAAAACTTTACTTCAGTTACCACATTTAAGTCTGCACACAGAACAAAAACATGTTCCATACACATGCATCACACTGACGGCACATGTGTTTTGCTTTTCTGAACTTTTTGTAGGATATACTTGACATCTCAGTAGTGTTGCTGTTTTGTCAGGAGGTTCTTATTCTATTATACAGTATGAAATTGAGAGGAACATAAAACGTCAATGAAACAAAGTGTTAAATTGTGAATATGTCTTGCGCATTTAAAATAGACATGGTTTTAACATCAGTTGTATACTTGCTTACAAATCCTAAAAGAGGACACCAGAAATAAATTCCTACATGAACTACGGTAAAACTACCAATAGAACTCTATCACAGAAATAAGCATTGCTTCAACTATCAAAACCGTGGCTTTGCTTCAACTATCACACCCATGGCAGTCTTCATAATGACAACTGCATGTTCCGTGCACATGTCTTGTGTACACTCACAGCACTTGTGCTTAGCTTTCTTATGTGGCAGTCTGGTCACCTCTCCTCTTTTCCTGTTTTGCCAGGAGCTTCCTACTATAGTGCATAATATACACTTAGCAGAGAAATAAGATACCAGTAAAGTAAAATACAGTGCACCCTTGAGTTACAACACATACAAACACCTTGGATTACGACCGGAATTTTAATTTTAACCTACAGCTAAAGCCTTGAGTTCTGACTCAAATGTTGTCTACTTATGCTTCCAGATGGTCTCAGATACACATATAATTCTTAAAGAGTTCCTGAAGGAACATTACAACATCCTTTCCTGTATGGGGTTAATTGAGAAATCTTAGGCCAATGCATCTCTGAGGACACTGAGATTGGCTTGTATCTAGGCGAGAGCCCTTGAAGGCTGTGTAGAGCACCTGGGCATTCAGTTTCTTCAGTTAGAACTGGCCCTTGAAAATGAATTGAATTTGTAAGTCAAGGATGGACTGTATCAAATACGTAATGAATACTTACAGTAGACATCAACATTTACACATCAGCTCTTTACTTGCTTACATAATCTAAAAGATAACATCAAAAATAAAAACCTGCTTGAATTAAAATGTAAAGACAAACAAAAGTGTGCCACAGAAATATTTGCTTCAACTGTCACACCCGAGGCAGTCTTTA
>NW_004955836.1:11266-12935 GCF_000276665.1 Chinchilla lanigera
TCCAACTTTGGTTTTGTTGTAGAAAGTTTCCATCCAAGGCTTCCGTTTTCTTGAGGTTACCTTGTCAGTATTTGAACTGGTCCAATGTGTATTCACATTGCCGTTTTCTTCATCCTCTAAATCAAGGAGGCCCGTATTGTCTGTGTCTTTATCAGTTGATTTTTATTCCATTTCACTGTCACAGGAACTTTGGCCAACATTGGCATCATCAAAGTCATCATCATCATCATTTCTACCCATACTTACCTTCTGTTATGAAAGCAAGTATTTTATCATAATGGATCATCTTTACAATCTATGAATGAGTAATCTTATGATTCACTTTTGACCTCCTCCACAACTTGCAAATCTGTTTTTTCATGTGACTTTGTCCTGAATTGGGCTATTTCTACTAGAAAAATCTATAAGAAAAACTTTTTTTAATAAATCATGTACTGGTGTCAGTACATTTCACCCTCTGTGATGCTTGGGTATTACTCGCCTTCTGGCAAAACCTTCAAAAAGCAGTTAAATGGAGCATAATGTGGGTAATAATCCCATTTTGCCACTCTTGCACTCATGCACACACCTTGACATGCTGAGTGGGTAAACACATAAATTGCTCCCTGTATCCCTTAGTGAAAGGTGCTGAGACACACAGCTGTCTACTCTTATGTTACAGCACAATTTTATAGTGTAAAATAAGAGATAGGTCCATTGGATCCCATGTTACGCTCCCTATAATGTTTGGGAAAGTTAAGTAGTGAGAGAGGTCTGTGGGAATAGAAGTTTACTTCTTCTGTACTCAGAGTAGTGTTTTCTTTACCACCAGTTGCTGCTGTCACCCAGGATTCAGGTATCACCATTGGTTCTTTTACCCGACAGTCAAGTTGTAGCTCAGAGACAAAGCGAGCCTCTCTCTCATGTACTATACTGTGTCACTGGCTTCTGTGAACTCTTTAATTCTTGACTCTGTGCTGTGTAAGAAGGGCCCTTTCATGTCTTCCTCTCCCATTTGACTCTTGAGTTCTTGATTGCATCTGGTGCTCAGTTCTCGCTACGTAAACATCAAAGTAGAGATGTGCATGGTCCTGATGCCTACACGTTCCATGTCCCATGTTTGATGATAATTCCTGTGCTTTTAGGTCTAGTCAGGAGAGAGAAACCATGGCTGCTCACTCTTCATCTGAGACCCCAAAACCTTCTCTTGAAATCTTCTTTTTATACCTCTCAACTATGCAAAATGAAGTGTGTTGCTATGTTGTATTTAGTATTTTTTAGCCCTATCATTTGTTTCAGTAGTTGTCCCTTAATGTGTGACATACTTTCCAAGACCCCAGGTGAGGAACTGGAGCTACGAATAGTACCAAACCCTACATATACCATGCCTTCTCCTATGCATATACATTGCTATGCAGAACAGCACCACAGAGTCTTGAAAGTATGAGGTTTTACCTATAAAAGGCTTGATAAATTGGTAAATCTCACAGCATCGTTAAAAAAAGAGGACACCTTATAAAATTAGAAAGATAAACTCGAGGCCTTTATATGTAAATGGTCACAACTAGAGACCATACTCATCAGTGAAATAAATCAAACATACATGTGCAAGCACCACATTGTGTCACTAGTGTAAAACTTGAAAGAGTTAATTTAAACTCGGAGGTATGATAGACACTGTGAAATGATA
>NW_004955836.1:13434-14636 GCF_000276665.1 Chinchilla lanigera
TATACTCGTGTCTATGTAGAATTTCATGTATTTTTTTTTCTTGGCCATGATATCTGTTGTACAGTTTTGTTACTTTTCATTTACATAGACCCAACCATTTTTAAGGTCCCATCTCTTTTCTTGTGATATTACCTGTGTTGTTCCTCTTTTTCTCATAATCTAACTAGGAGTTTTATCCATTTTGTTAGTCATACCTAATACCTTAGTTCCAGTATTTTCTGTAGTGCTATTTTGTATTTAGTATTTTTCAACACTTTCATAGGTCACAGTACTTTTCTGTTGCTGTGTGTCATACACCCCAAGACCCCAAGTGAGGAGCTGCATCTGCAAGTAGTATCAAACCCTGATATACTGTGCCTTTTCTTATGCATACATGAGATAAACTTTTAAGTTAGACACAGTATGGTATTAATGGCAATAGCTAATAGTAAAACAAAACAATGCTGCTAACAAGAGACTGTGATAAAATATAGGTCATTAGTCTTTTTGTCTTTTAAAACACTTTATTGTCCTGATCTCACTTTTCTTGTGACGTGTGCTGTGAATGTCATGAGCATTCTGACATAACATGGGGCCATTACTGCCAATCTTGCAATGAGTGAGGAGGCAGATCATCTGCTTTGGGTTGTTCTTGATCATTGAGTCCTGCTATGGCATTGCTTGGGGATCCTCCAGAGTTGGTAGCCATTTCCACCTTTGTTTTCTGTTTTTGTTTTCTTTTTCAGTTATGCTAATGTGATTAAGGGTAGCCTGCATGCTGCATGTGTTTCTTCAGAGCTTTCTCTGTCTACTTAGACACAGTATCGTCACTTTGTACTTATTTTCTCCCCAGAGTGCTGGAGTCTAGATAAAAGGTACTGTGTGGGAACAGAATTAATTCACCATCTCCTCTTCTTAGCTGTTTCGAGATTTTTCCTTCCAGGTCCTGCTTAGAATATTTCTGCTCATAACCACTTACAATATGTATGTAAGACGTGGTTCAATATATATGTAGAACATACATACCCCTAGAACATATACTTGGAACATTTGTCATTCAGGTTGATAAATTTCCTTAAAGATGTTTGAGGAGATGTGAATCTGCTTTCTTCTCCACCATCACACTATTACCCTGCTAAGTCTTCCATTCTGCCCCACAGCTAAACTCTCTTTCCCATAGTGAAGAATGGGACAGTTTGATGCCACTTGGTGCATGTGTTTCT
>NW_004955836.1:15980-17139 GCF_000276665.1 Chinchilla lanigera
AGTGATTCCTCAGTTTCATCCCACCAAAGAAATACTTTTCTTGTCAAGACAAACATTTCTCATAAATATGAAAAAGATTTTATTGATTATTTTTCACAGAAGAACACGACATACACATTAGTACAAAACCTTACAGATGGAATGATTGCAGCAAATCATTTAACCAGGCCCCACACTTTACCATGCATCAGATAGTCCATGTTGGAGAGGAACAATTTGTATGTGATATATGCAGCAAAATCTTCAATCAGAAATTAAATCTTGTAAGTCACCAGAGAATTCATATCTGTAAGCAACAGTACAAAAGTAATGAATGTGAAAAGTCTTCAATCATTTCTCACTTTGCACAAGATCAGCGAACCCATATTGGAGAAAAACCTTTCAAATGTAATGAATGTGGCAAGGTATTCAGTGACAAGTGGTACGTAGCAAATCAGAGGATCCACACTGGAGAGAAACTGTATAAATGTTGTGTCTGTCTCTAAATAAATAAATAAATAAATAAAGCCAGCATAGTATGACATTCACAAAATATGAAAATATACTTCCAGCCCCACGCACCTTGCACCCAGACAGCAAGTTCTCTGGGAGTGGCAGGGCTCATTGGTTCGAGTCTGTGCTGGGCGGACACCACCATGATTCCCAGCTGAAACACACACAGAGAGCCAGGTACTTCCCATCTAATCCCTGAGTGCAGAATGCGAGAACAAAGCACCCCGCAGACATTACAGACTGAGTTGCTGCGGTGCAGAGAGGTCCAGGGGATGGGCGCGGCAAGCAGGCTCCCCCAGCCCCACGTGCCTTGCACCCAGACAGCGAGTTCTCCAGGAGCGGCAGGGCTCGTGGGTTCAAGTCTGTGCTGGATGCCCACCACCACGATTCCCAGCTGAAATGTGTGTAGAGAGCAAGGTACTTCCCATCTAATCCCTGAGGACAGAATGGGTGAACAAGGACCCTGCCGACATTATGGACTGAGTCGCTATGGCGGCAGAGAGGAGATCCGGACTGAGTGGCCCAGGGGACTTCTCCAGCTGGGGGCTGGGGGAGCAGGCTCTCTGAGCTGGGTGAGCAGACTCTTTGAGCCCCACACACCCTGCACCAAGAGAGCAAGTACTCCAGGAGCTGCAGGGCCAGTGGATTCGAGTCTGTGCTTTGCCTT
>NW_004955837.1:0-1159 GCF_000276665.1 Chinchilla lanigera
AGCTCTGAAATATAAGTTCAGGTTAGGGATTATGATGCCACCTGACTTGTCTTTGTTGCCCAGGACTGCTTTTGCTATTTTGCTTCTCTTCTGGCTCCAGATGAATTTAAGGAGCATTTTCTCTAGATCTTTGAGGTATGCTAATGGTACTTTAATGGGAATTGCATTGAATCTGTACAACAATTTTGGTACTATGGCCATTTCCACAATGTTGGTCCTTCCTATCCATAAGCATGGAATATCTCTCCATTTACTGAAATCCTCTTTGATCTCTTTTATCAGAATACTGTAGTTTTCACTGTATAGATCTTTTACTTCTTTTGTTAGACTGATTCCTACATATTTCAATTTTTTGGATGGTATGGTGAAAGGTATGGTTTCCTTAATTTCTTTGTCAATGTGTTTGTTGTTTGTGTACAGGAATGCTACTGATTTTTGAGTGTTAACTTTGTATCTGGCTACACTACTGAATTTGTTGATTAATTCAAGGAGTCTTGTGGTGGACGTTTTGAAGTCTTCCATGTAGAGTATCATGTCATCTGCTAATAGTGATAATTTCAATTCTTCCTTTCCTACCCTTATTCATTTTATTTCTCTCTCTTGTCTAATTTCTCTGGCTAATGCTTCCAGAACTATGCTGAATAGGAGTGGTGACAGTGGAAATCCTTGTCTTGTTTCTGACTTTAAAGTGAAAGTTTTCAGTTTCTGTCCATTTAGTATGCTGTGAGCTGTTGCTTTGTCATAGATGGCTTTGATCAGGTTGAGGTAAATACCATGTATTCCTATTTTCTGTAAGTTTTTATCATGAATTAGTGTTGGACTTTATCAAAAGCTTTTTCTGCATCTATTGAGATAATCATGTGTTTTTTCATCTTTGACTCTAATGCTATGGTGTATAACATTTATCAATTTGCATATATTGAACCATCCCTGCATTCCTGGGATAAATTCCACTTGGTCATGGTGTATGATTTTCTTGATGATTTGCTGCATTCTATTTGCTAGTATTTTATTGAGTATTTTTGCATCCATGTTCATTAGGGAGATTGGTCTGTAGTTCTCTTTCTTTGCTGGGTCTTTCTCTGGTTTGGTATCAGTATAATACTTGCCTCCAGAAGTGAGTTACGGAGAATTGCTTCCTTTTCAATTTCATTGAAGA
>NW_004955837.1:1759-16844 GCF_000276665.1 Chinchilla lanigera
ATTCTATGACCCATTGGTTGTTCATGGGGTTGTTATTTAATCCAAGTCTTTGTAGGCATTTTGTGGTTCCTTTTGTCATTAATTTCCAATTTCATTGCACTCTGGTCAGATAATATGTATGGGATAATTTCCATTCTTTTGCATTCAGTTAAGTATGCTCTATGAGCTAGAATGTGGTCTATTTTAGAGAACATCCCATGTGCAGGTGAGAAGAATGTATATTATGATGTTGTGGTGTGGACCATGCTGTAGACATCTACTAAGTCCATTTGTTCACAGATTTGGTTCAGATCTGTTATTTCTTTGCTGATTTTTTGTGTAGTTGACCTATCTCTTTGTGTCAATGGGTATTTAGGTCCACTGTTACAACAGAGTTATTAGTTATTTGGTTTTTCATGTCTATTAAGATTTGTCTTATATAGTTTGGTGCTTTGATATTTGGTGCACACATGTTTATGATTGTTATCTCTTCCTCTTGCAGTTTTCCCCTAACAAGTATGTAGTGACCTTACCTCTTTTGATTGTTCTCAGTTTCACGTTTATATTGTCTGCAAACAGAATAGCCGCCCTTGCTTTTTTCTGGGTTCCTGTTGCATGGAGAATTGTTTTCCATCGTTTGACTTTCAGTCTATGGATTTCCTTTTGAATAAAATGTGTTTCCTGTATATAGCACATTGTTGAATTTTGTTTTTTGATCCACTCTGCCAGTCTGTTTCTTTTGACTGGTGAATTGAGGGCATTGACATTAATGGTTATAACTGATATGTGTTGGCTTATCATTGTCATGTTATTTACTTATTGTAGGTTTCCTACTTTTTCTCTCTGTTTAATTGCTTGCTCTGCTTGAGTGTTCCTTTCTACTGTAGTTCTTGAAATTGTGGTCATTTTTATCTCTGTCTAGAATATCTTTTAGCAGTCCTTGTAAGGTTGGATTGGCACTCATGATGTTCTTCAGTTGTTCTTTGTCATGGAAATATATTATTTCTCCATTAAATCTGAAGGATAGTTTTGCAAGATACGTCAATCTGGATTGGAAGTTATTTTGTCTCAGGACCTATAATACTTCACTCCAAGCTCTTTTTTATTGGATGGTTTTTGTTGAGAAATCTGCTGTGATTCTGATCTGCCTTCTTTTATAGGTGATCTGTTTCTTTTCTCTAACAACTTTTAATATTCTGCTCTTTTGCTGAATATCTGGGATCTTGATTATTATATGTCTGGATGTAGTTTTATTTTGGTTATGACTGGTTGGAGTTCTATATGCCTCACGAGTATGTCAGGTTCTTTTTCCATGCTTGGGAAATTTTCTGCTATTACTTCTGCAAATATTCTTTTCATGTCATTTGTGTTACCTCCTGCTGTTTTGTTGATTCCTATTAGTCTTACATTATTTCTCTTTGCCTTGTCTTGCAGCTCTTGAATTGATTTTTCCTGGTTCCTTTTTAATTTTAAGAGATCCTTCCTTTTGTGATCATTAGTTGCCATGCTGTCTTCAAGATCTGAAATTCTACCTTCAGCTTCATTTAAGTGGTTTTTCCAGCTTTCAATGGAAGTTTTGATTTCCTGGATATATCTTTGAATCTGTTTCTTATGCTCTACTTCTTTCTTATATTGTTCATTTAATATTTCCATCAGTTTCCTATGCTATCTTTCCTATTCCTATCTTTTTTTATATATGTCTTATTTAGATGTGCTGAGCAATTCTTTCATTATTGTTGTCATTTCATTTTTTATCTGAGTGATTATTTCTGATCTAATTTCTTCTACAGCCTGCTGGAGTTGTTTCTTTACTTTCGTTGTGATCGTTTCAGCAATTTCAAGTGTATGATAACCAAGTTCTCCTATGTCAATGTCTCCTGGACTTGTTCTGAGGTGGGTGGAGTTCTGAGATCTCATTTTTGTCCTTCATCTTGTCAATTTTGATGCCAGAGGCAAAGTGCCTAGTCTCACTTTTCCCTGGCAGCTCGCCAAAGGTCTCTAGTGTTCCTAGTTTTCCTGGTGGTCAGACTTGCCCCTTAGTGGCCCGTGAGATTGGCTTCTCATTCTGGGGTCACCAGGCAGTTGCTGGCATGTACCTAGTCCTCCCACGTTCAGATGAGATCCACAACATCAGCAGTTTGTGGACCGCCTGATCCAGTGTCCCCAGGCAGCTCAGAGCGTGCACAAAGCCCAGACATGAACTGCAATGTTAGTGGTATGTGAGCCATCTGGGCCAGTGTCCCCAGGCAGCTCAGGGCGCATGGAGGGCTCAGGCTCAGACTGTAATGGCAGCTGGATCATGGGCTACCTGCCCTCAAAACATAACTCTTCTCAAAATTTCCATGCTACCCAATGATATCTACAGACACAATGCAATTTCTATAAAATCCCAGTGGCGTTTTTTACAGGAATAGAAAACACAATCCAAAAATTAATGTGGAATCACATCCAAGTCAGTTTTGAGAAAGAACAAAATTGGTAGCATTATTGTTCCTGACTTCAAAAAAATGTCTACAAAAGTATACAAAAACTATAGTAATTAAGGAAGTATCATCGTGGCCTAAAGACAAAGGTATAGACCAGTGGAACAGAATACAGACCCTAGTGATAAATCTATGGCTATGTCCTCAACTTATCTTTACCGGAGGTACCAAGTATGTACAATGGAGAAAGGCTGGTCTCTTCAATAAATGCAGAGAAAACTGAATGGTCACATAGGAAATAACTAAGTTGGACACTATATCACATACAAAAATTAATGTAAAACATATTAAAGACTTAAACTGAAAGCCTGAAAAAGTCAAACTGCCCTAAAAGAAAAAAACACCTTAGGAAAAGCTTAATGTTGGTCTCAGCAATGATTTATTGTGTATAATCTTTCAAACACAGGAAACAGCAAAATAGACAAATGACATATCAAACAGAAAGCTTCTGCACAGCAAAGGAAGTAATCACAGAGTGAAAAGGCATTGTACAGAATGGGAGGAAATATTTTCAAGTAATTTATCCAGTAAGGGATCAATTTCCAAAGTATATAAGAAATTTCCTGTAACTCAACAGCTAAAAAGATTAATAAAGATTTTTTAGAGTGAGCAAAGGATATGTATAGACTGTTCTCCAAAAGACATATAAATGTTCACTGTGTATGTGAAACATCACTAACCATTAGGAAAAATGCAAATCAAAACTACAATGAGACATCACCTTACACCTGTCAGATAACTTTTTTTTTTGAGATAAGGTCTTGCTATGTAATTTAGGCTGGCCTTGGTCACACAGCAATACTCCTGCCTCGGCCTCTGAGTGCTAGGATTACAGGCATGTGCCTCCGCATCCTACTTGACAACTATAATTTTTAAAAAGAAAAGAAACAAAGTGACAGGTTTTAGCAAGGATGTGAAGAAATTTGAACCTTGGTACACAACTGCAATGCAAAATGATACAGCTACTTCAGGAAATCAGTATAGTGTGGAGTTTCCTTCAAAACTTAAAAATTGAATTACTATATGATCCAGCAATCTCACTTCTGGATTTTATCTAAAAGAATGAAAATAATTTTATTTGTACATTATTTACACATAAACCTATTCTCACATGCATTCATGCCAAGGAAGTATTATAATGTAAGGAATATTTTAGCACATTAGCTATAAAATGGTAAAATTAACCAACATTGAGTATTCAAAGAGCACTGTAAAATTTTAAACACGTACCAGCCAGCATATGTTCCTCCACCCCAAATTCAGTGTATTAGCCTGTCACCCACCCAGTCATTGGTCAGGATATAGAGAAAACCATAATTTCCCAAGTTAGCAAAGTTAGCATATCTTTTTCTGCTTTGATCTCCAGCTATAGAGCAATGACATGTTCATTGTTCAACCCATTTTTTTCACATCATCATGCTTTAGTATCTCACTGTGGAAAACAATAAAGCTAATTACTAATAAAATGTTCAAAAATATTTTGACAAAAACCAGTAAGAAGTCAAGAAAAATATGACAAAATGAAAACAGAAGGACAACAAGGAATACTGAGACTTCAAAAAGATAAAATATGAAAGATAAGTAGAATGCAGGCAAGAAACTAATCTGCTCTCAAATAAGACTGAACTAAAGCATCCAAATCATGGCTAACAAATCCATCTGTCCCCTTAGAAGTAAAATTAAATTCACATAGAGGAATTTATAAATTTCTATTTAAAAATGTTGAATATAAAATAATATTTAGGAAATTATAAAAACTGATGCTGAGCAAAATAGTCCAAGTTAGCCATTATAAAATTTAAACCAATTGGGAAATTGAACATCAAAGTAATTAGTGCAAACCAAGCATGGAGGTATATACCCATGATCTCAGCTCTCTGGGAGACTGAAGCAGGAGGAGCACAAGTTCAAGCTCAGCCTCAGTAACTTCACAATTTGGTGAGACCTTGACTCAAAATTTTTTTAAAAAAAATAAAGATTGTGGGCTGGAGACTTAGCTCCGAGCAGACCCTGGCTTTAATCCCCTTAGTACCACCCCCAAAAAGTGCAATAAAGTATTTTTTGTGTATTTTATTTTCCTTCCATAAAGTTACTATGCATCTTAGTTTAGTTACAGTGTTCATGGATGGATGAAAATATCCAGAAGATGCCTGTATGTGTGTTAAAATAAAGTATTATTTCATTGTTAATGACAAGTATTTTTTTTAATTTTACAGTTATCAGTATTTGCTTACACTAAAATATTTTAGTGCATTTAATAAATGTAACATTAGCAAGGTAAAATTAATACTAAGCTGTTAATCCTGAAAGTTAAATTTGGGGGACACTTTTGTTTGAGAAAAAAAGACATAAATAAAGCAGAATTATGATACAATTACTACATATTACAATTAACTGAATAGTTCTATATAAATTCTCTTGGCAAATTCTGTTTCTATTCACTATGGTGATATGTAACATTGCAGTTTTTATGAGAACAAAAATCCCAAGTGGATGTATCCTTAGCCAGACAAGGAATTAATTTGTTTTGGAAACCAGCAGTTAGAAATCTTCCACCAAGGACTGTCCCATTAAGAACCTGTCTCTTGGTAAGAAGGAAAACCATTCTAGACAGCTGCTGTAGATACTTCCTGAGATAAATATTTAGCTGTTAAGCAGCTGTGATCACTCATTAGAAAGCTGAGGAAAATGGTATTAGATGGTATCTTAATGACTTTTCTTCCAGCAGTGTGATTATATAATCATTTGCAGGGGATTTTTAAAACTCAAAAGATGCAAAAGTGACTACAGACTCCCTGTGCATTTGGCAGTCATGGCAGGTCATTAATGTAGAACTTATGCAGTGGTGTTTTCTAAAATCTTCATTTACATCTTATAAACTCAAAATCTGAAAAAAATCAAACTCCATACAAAATTTTGAATAGAATATTTATCTTTCTAAAATACTTGATGTATAACAAATGATTCCCAGGTTCTTCCTGATGTAAGTACACTTTACTCATAGGTTTTAGGCAAGTGTTACCATCCTGCTTTTCTGAACTGAGGTTCATCATCTTAGACAAGTGTATCACTTTGGTTAAGTACAAATGTAGTCCTCATTCTACCTTCATTCTCATCTGGGCTGTCTTATAAGAACAATTTGATGATAATCATGGTAACATAAAATATTCCTTCATTTTAAGAACTCTACCTGGCTCATGTCTGCAGTAGGCAGAACTCTTGGCCCCTGACCTCCATCCCTGGGACTGGTCCTCTGTAGCCCCACCTCTGGACTGTGGGCAGAACCTGTGATTTGCTTCCAGCCCATAGAGTGTGGTGAAAGTGAGGTGACAATTACATGGTGAAGGAATGTTTCGCGTGTAATTAAGGTTCCAAATCAGTTGATTATGAGTTCATCAGAAGGGAGGTTGCTCTGGCCGGTCTTTACTCCCCAAACCTTAAAAGTGCTTCTCCTACTTCCCTTGATGAGCTGGCTTCCTCTTTATCAGAGGGGCAGCTGGTGGCCAAACTGACTGCTGGGAGCTGAGAGTGGCCCTGGTGAGAGCCAGCAAAGAAGGAGCCAACAACCACAGCCCCAGGCCCAGGTGGAGCAGAGCTAGCTGACAGCTGATTTCAGCCTCGTCAGACCTTGAGTAGAGGATTTATAGCTGTGCCTGACCCAAGGAAACTGAAATAAGAAAAGAACATTCTTTTAAGCTATGAAATCAGTGACAATTTGTCACAGGACAATAAAACATGAATACAGTGTTACTACAGTATGAAAAAAGGAATTGATTTCTCTTCTGATGGATACTGACAAAAAAGGAAGAAAAAAAAAACAAGGAGAAAAGTAACGTTACACTACCTAAGTGAACTTACCTGGTGATCCATACTCATGACCACCTGCGAATAAGTACTTAAGTCCTAATCTTTATATCGCTGGATACTGATATGTTTTAAATAGCTGAGGGAGGAGCAGTAAAGCTCCTGCCATTACATTGTAGCCTAGTTTGATCCTGTGTTTTAACTTCCGGCCTGCGGGGAGGAAGGCTCATGGAGTGCTTGTTCTGGTCCCAGCTAGGTCTGGTTGCCCTGCGGCTCCACTATAATTACTGCCTGAGATCATGTGAAATTCCAGTTATGTCCAAGAATTACAATGTCACACACAGAATACTGGATTTCATTCTTCCTTCTATTGTCTCTCATCCGAAAGGCTTCATGCCAACAGAGAGGTGGGCAGGCAGCCTGTTCCCTCGCTGGGGAACTGCAGAGCAGCAGGGATGTCCTGAGAGAGCTCTGACCATTCCCAACGCTAAGACCAGACAGTGCTCTGAGGCTCAGTCAGTCCTCCACTGCTCCCTCTCCTTGGCGGGCTCACCAGCAGATATGCTGAGCAAAGTTACGTTTCCTAAGACCACTTCACAAAAGAAAAAATGAAGCGTAAGGTATTGAACACGGATTTCCCCAACTGAAGAAAGCAACTTGAACCAAGGTCAACATTATTCCCACTAAAATATTTTAGCCGGTTCAGCATTTTACAAATATGACCTTTGCCCAACAGAACAGTAATTTTATTTTTAAAAATCTCACAGCCAGAGTTACATGAAAAAACAGAATCTATTTGTAGTGGCAGTCACGGTGCTAGATTTTAAGACAGCTTTGCTCATCAGCTGACCTTGTTTCCCTGGGCATGGGCACTTTAGCCAGCACTACCTGCTGTGGCCCCAGGGTGACGGTCACACTCAGCCTGGTCCTGGCCGTGCTCTGCTCTCTGGGGCTGGCTTCAGTGTGTGTCCTAAGGGAGGGCCGTACGTCTTCAGCTACAGGGAGGCCGCTGACAAGACGGGCTGTGAGAGAGACAAAAGAAACAGTCTGTACTTGAGGAACGCATGTGCAGGAGGGAAGGCAGTTGGATGTCATTCGGCACAGAGACGGAACAAATTCTGCCTTTGCTGAACCCACCTCACTCGTGCGATGCCCCGTAGGCACTGATGTGCCACTGTCCGGCATTTAGGAGGACCGCACAGGTGGTGGAGATGGACCCAGTGCCAGGGACAAGCCCGCCCCCTTCCCTTCTCCTCCGCTGCCCGATCCACGGCCCCGATTGCCTCTCCTTGAATGGTCATTCACAACCTTACACTCCCTGTCTCTCCTTCCCATTTATTTTTCAAAGTAATAGAAAGCATGATTTTAAAAAAAAAATGACACTGGGGCATTTTAACAGTCCTTTGGCGTGTATTTCACATTATTTATATCTCTCTAAAAAGTATGACACTCTATCAGTGCTTTCCAGTCTAAAAATCAAATTGAAATTTGTGATTTATGTGTTATTCATAATAGAGAGGAATTGAAGCAGAGGTCACCAGACAATAGAAACTGTAAGAACTTAATGGCATTTCCTTCCTAGGAAGACAAGATATTATTAAGACTGAGTTTGGAGGAGGAAGATAAATGCAGAGAATTTCCAAGTGCAGAGGCATTGCATTATCGCTCATATCAGTGATACAAACCCTATTAGTATTGGTGTCTAAAGAAACAAATAGCACTGTAGTTTTCATTTTAATCCTGGAGCTGTGCCTTCAGTTTTTCCTTTTACAATAATTTTTTGTAGAACTTACTACATTATAGCAAAGGCAAAAGCACAAAGTCTCATCTGCTATAGGCTCGTGCAGGGAGAAGTGCTATTATCAGCTTCAGCTAGAGCTGTGATGCACATTCCTGTCATCCGCAGCGCTATTATAACAAATTCTGTGCTTCAGATAATAAATTTCCTCATTTTCATCCTTTCCTACCAGTAACATAAAACCGTTAATATCCTCTGTTCACATAGTTGATTTTTTCTTTCCACAAATGCTAATGAAAGAGTATCTTGAAATTACACACCAAACTAATTTCACTGGGTTTAGACTGGTTTGTTAGAAACAAAACAAAACAAACCTACTTCATAGATACTGTAAAATAGTGGAAGGAACACTAGCAAAGGAATCAGGCTGGATGAGAACTCTGGTTTTAATTAGGATCTATTCACTCCAGGATTCTTTACCAGCACATGCAAACACACCTATGAATTAAGAACTCTTTGTGATTGTAGTTGGCCCTTAGCTGCAGGTTCTGAAACTTTAGATTTAGCCAACTATGGATAGAAAATTGGTTTAAAAATATCTGTATCTGTACTGAACCTGCAAAAACATTTTCTCTTGTCTTTATTGCCTGAACAAAACAGTGTGACAATTGCATAGCATTTACACTGGGTGTCGTGTAGAGAAGATTTAACCCTTGGGGAGATGTCCACAGGCTGTATGCAAACTGTTTAGGAAAAGGGCTCATGCGGTGGGTAGATTTCGGTATCCATGGTGGAGGGGGTGTCCTCGAGCCAACCCACCAAGGGAACAAATGACAACTGTTTATGTTATGAAATGCTCAGTTTAAGCTTGGCACAGAATCATAAAGTCTCTTCACAAACACTGTTCTTTTATCCTTTTTCCAATAGAAAACACAGAAGTACCTGCCATCCTGTTAGACTTCTCAGGGCACAATGTTGATAGTCACAGGCAGAGGAAAACCACCCCATTTGCAAAATATGGATCTTGGTAGTAATGGTTTAGGAGATGTAAACAGAACGAGCCAGGGGTGAAGAAAGTACTCAGATGAAGACCTACTTCATCAGTAATTTCCACTACCATCTAGCCCCAAGAGCTGGACTGTATATAGTTCTCAAATGAGGAAGTCAAACTCATTTCAGATCTTCTGTTTCACAAAATAGAATTTCAAAGGTTATACTTCCCAAGAAAGTGAGATGAGTAGAAGAAGATAATCATCTACCTTATCTTAATTACTGAGCCTGTTAGGATCTTGAGCATGTTTCTTCTGTGCAGTTGCTCCATGATGGAGCTTACCATTGTTTTTTGTTGTTTGTTTGTTTGTTTTATTTTGAGACAGGGTCTCTCTGTAGTGCAAACCAGCCCCGAACTCCCTTATGTAGTCCAGGCCTGCCTCAAACTCAAGGAAGTCTTCCTGCCCCAGCCTCCTGAGTGCTGGGATTACAGGCATGTGCCACCAGGCCCATCTGGAGTTTATCACTGACATCCATTCAATAATGTAAAATTCTCTAAAATCTAACGTGCCAGCCTGGGCCAGCGCAGGTCCCACGTCCTCTGAGAATCATTTTACAAATTCTGCAGTACACTTTAACCAGGCCTTATTCTAAGTTGTCTGTTCTACAAGTGTTATCTATTTCTGCCAGAGAAATTTAAGGGCCAGTAGCACTTTGTACTTCTTTTGAATTCTCAAACATATTATATGTCTTGCACTTAACTAGGTACCTAATGAATATTTTAGGATTCTGAAACATTAGTATAAATGAAAGATGGCTTTCTTAAATATGTGTGTATATATGCAATTAACAATGACCAAGAAAAAGGTGACACAAATTTAATGTTCTATTGACACCAGAAGAATAGTGTAGGATTTTCAGGTAAGTTGATGGATGCAGGATTGCTCTCAGAAGTTCATAAATTAATGGCCAATAAGTATGTGAAAAATACCAGGTGTAGTGGCACATGCGTGTAATCCCAGCACTCGGGAGGCTGAAGCAGGAGGATTATTGCAAGTTCAAGGGCAGCCTGGGCTACAAAGTGAGCTCAAGGCCAGCCTGAACTGCATAGTGAGACCGTGTCTCAAAAAGACAAAAAAAAAAAAGATAAGTATATGAAAAAGATGTTCAACATGTGTAGCTACTAGAGAAACGCAAATCAAAACTACACTGAGATTCTATGTCAGCCCCGCCAGAATGCCTATCATCAACAATACAAAAAACATGCTGGAAAAATGGTAGGAGGTTTTCTGCACTGCTGGTAGGTGTGTAAATGAGTACAGCCACCATGGAAATCAGTACAGACTTTCCTCAGAAAACTAAAATTAGAGCTGCTATTTGATCCAGTTATACCACTCCTTGGTACAGACCCAAAGGAATGAAAGCGCACTGTAGGGGTACCTGCATACCCATGCTTATTCCAGCACAATTCACAGTAGCCAATAAAGGAAGCCTGGCACAGTGCCTAGCAACAGATCAATGGGTAAAGAAAATCATTGGACCATAAAGAAGAATGATATCTTGTCATTTGCAGGAAAGTGGGTGGGAATTGAGATCACTGTGTGACATAAAAGAAACCACATTCAGAAAGACAATTGTCACATTTCCCTAAAGTGTAGAATCTAAAAAAGAGAAAGAAAAAATTGACATAAAAATAGGAGGAGACCAGTACGAGACAAAAGAAAGGGAAAAATGGAGAGAAGGGAGAGGCTGCGAGGTAGGGCAGTAGAGGGGGTGGACATGACCAGAACATGCTGTATTCCTGTATGAAAATAAAAATAAGTGAAAATAATCCAGTATTTTGTTAGTAGCATATGACACCTTAGTAAGATCTTTTGTAAATGGAAAGGGAGCAAGAGATGGAGGAAAAGGAAGGGTGGGGAGGGGAAGGGACACACAAACAACTCCTCACTTCCACTACATTAACTACATTCTCTACATTAACAACTATTTTAAATGAACAGTGCAATGGCATACTCATAAAGTTAGGCAACCATCACCACCACCCATCTGCAGAGCATGCTTGCCTGCAAAACTGAAACTCTACAACATTCCTTATTCCCTCCCTCTCAGCCTGTGGCAGCCACTGCTCTACTTTCTGTCTCTACGCATGGTTCTGCTGTATGCATCTCAGAGGAGCAGAAACAGGCAGTATTGGTCTTTGGGAGACTGACTTATTTCACTTAGAATAATATGCTCAAGGCGCATCCATGTTGTAGCATATGTCAGCATTTCTTTCCTTTTTAAATTCTGAATAACAGCCTGTTGTGTGTACCGGGCACATTGCACTGATCAGTTCATCTGCTGCTGAGCATTCGGAGTAACTTCCATGCTTTCTACACACAGCTGGAGAGAAGTGGAGGTGAAGAATTAACGGGCAAAGAAGCTTAGCGGAATGAGCCTGAAGAAGCCAGGAGTCCAAGGCTAGGTAGAGAAGGACAAACCTGTCAGGGGCAGAGGATGTGGTTCTGGGGCTGAGAGGAAACCTAGCAGAGCCCTGAAAACCAGAGAAGGAGCATTGTTCACAGAGAACAATGCCCGGTGTTCAATGCTTCTATGAATGCAAAAGGGATGAAGCTGAAAATGCCCAAGATACTGGTAGTCAGTGGTCATGGTGGCCTGTAGAAGTTTACCTCTTGTTTGATCACCCTTCATAACTGCACACCCCTTGAGGGCAGGCCCTTGGACAGAGCTCTCCATCCTCCTGGGGTGTTTCTCATTTTAGAAGTTCCCAGTAAACACGTGATACACAGTGAACTCAGATGATGCCCTTAATAGTGGTGTTCCAGGGCACCATGACCATGAATCCCCATGTGTCAACTTCACTGGATTCAGAAACGCCTTGAAGATGAACAAAGCGCACCTCCAGGGCATTCGTGACCTTGGTTTCTACATGTGGTCCCTCACTAATTCCTCCCTGACACTGTCCTCCTGCTGTTTTGCCCACCTCCATAAACTAAGCAGCACTGCTCCTTCACACCCTTCTACCATGCGGTTGCTGCCTTGGAGCCAGGTGACCATGGACTGAATCTTCTGAAGCCATGAGCTGAATTAAACCTTTCCTCCTTTAGATTGTGCACGTCAAATGTTCTTTCTCAGTGACAGAAAAGCTAACTGACACAGGCATGATGAAACTATTCTGTGTCCTAATTGTGGCTTTGGTTACACAAATCTGTGTATGTATTAAAACTCTGAGAACTGTATACCTCACAATAATCTAGTTTATTGTACCCTTAATTTTTTTAGAAAATAGTAATGGTAAGAGTTTTTTTAAATATGCTTGTGGGGTCTTGAGTGTTTATTGTAAAATGATTCTTTAACTCTTGTATGTATCTTCTATATAGTTCTTTGTATTCACACACGATTTTTAAAAGAGGGAATATTGAATAAAAACAACTTAAGTTTTAAATAAGGCATTTAGCAGAAATGCCAAAAACGTATAAGAGCATGTATGGAAATACATGCATAATTTAGGTTAATACTAAGAGAAATTAAGACAATAAAATATTCCTATTGTCTCATTTTTTAAAGACAGGAATGGGTCACTTGAGCGTGACAAAAGATGGACTTCGCTTAGAAGGAGAATCGGAATTTTTATTCCCATTGTATGCCAAAGAAATACACTCCAGACTGGTAAGAAAGTGACTGAAGATTTAAATTCTGTGTGCTTCATGAGTAATAATCGTTAAGAACAGAAATTCAGTAGTTTTGGAGATTTTTAGGGAGTATACATACCCACATGTGGGTGGCATGCTTTTAATAAGAAACTTAGGTTTTACATTATGGAGCTCATCTCTGATAATGCATTCTGTAAAGAGTTTATTTTCATGTGTTTTAGATCTGAATTTGATGCCCTCATTATTATAGACCTTAATTAACTAAAAATTTAAGAAATGAACATCTTTTCACAAAAAACAGCTTAAACTTCCTTTCATCGTGCAAGTGGCTTAAATAGACTTATTTCAGGGCATTGAAAACGATCTGTAAAGCTTTGAGAAATTAGTTTCATAGTAATATGTTCTGTATTATGCCAAACACAGATTATGATCCTATAGAAATCTCCTTAAGTAAATCCAATATGACCATTAAACAACTGTGAGACTTTAAAAGTAAATCAACATTTTCTTCATTTACCTCCATGGAAGTTATAAAAAAGAATATCCCAAATAGTCAAATAATTTTAATATGTTCTCTTTTTCTTATACAATACTGTGAACATTGTGCTAGTTTATTTATAAATGGCATTTCTCCTTCCCAAAAAGTTAAAACTTTATTCAATTATAACTTACTAATTACTTGAAAAGTACACTCTTCACTTTCCTTCTATTTCCTTATATTTCTGAATGCAAATGTATACTTCAGTGTCTCCTGCCTGCAGATGCTATACAGCTTCTGTAGGAGAATTAGAAAAGGAATAAAACTTACTACTAAGAAACACCAGGTCCTGTTAAATAAATAAGACACACTCCTAAATTAGACATTGGAATATGAAGCTCTGCTATCCACTGCAAAATCACACAACATAAACTTTACACATAAAAATTTGATCACCAAGGATAAATCCCAGAGAGTACAAAGCTTGTAGGTATTTTTATGCATGTCTGTATTGCATTTCTTTGAGGAATATCTTCTTGGGCATAGGAACAGACCAATGCCCTGTCGTATCATAGGCTAATTCATGTCTTAAACTCTTTCCAGTAATAGGCTCACATTAATCATGAAGGTATTTTAGGGTGTTAATTAGCCCTATCATACAGGTACACGAAAAATTAACACCAGTTGTTGTAAAAAGGGAAGTCAGACATAAAAAAAGCATTCAAATATTAGAATTTAACCTCTTTCTACCTGAGATGTGTAGGCTGACCTCTCATCATATTTTGGAAGAAACCAGAGTGGTAAACTGTTCTTACAATTGAAATCAGATGACTAGATCATAGTCAACACAGTATTCTGGAATTAATAATGACTTTCAGTTAGATTTTATCAGACTCTTTCATCTCTGGTATGCTTTAAAAAGAAAACAAGGAGCAAAATTACAAAAATATTTCAGACAACCCATACTAAAGTCTCACAATGTGGCATTAATAGGTATGTCAATCAATACCCAGTGAAATTACAGAAATAATTTGAATATTATGTGATAATACAGCTGTACAAAATTTTGAAACTAATATGGTTTTTTCAACAGTAGAAGTTACAGAACAAAATCATGCCTCATTAACATCTGTGTGTACTGATACTTTAATCATAAGTTTTCTTTGCAAAGACAAGTTTAGGAAGCAACTTTCCATAAAATGGCAGAAAATAAATTACCTTATAAATTTACAAAATTTGCCACATTAGTCACTTTTCTGTACTGCTGGGATATCAGAATCTCTTCATTATAAATATAATTGAACATGGTGCTCTGATTTTTAAAATCTGATTCCTCAGTAACCCCTCAAAAGTGATGCATGAGAGCCTGCCCTGAATTTGTGGCTTAAATCCATCCACCCTACCCATCAACCCCAATCCATAGCAATTATTTCTGATACAACAAGAGGACTTTGTAGGGGGAAAAGCCCTTATGCTAAATGGTTACAACAAAAAGTATTTGAGATTTTGCACTTTTTCAGACTTTTGAATATTTACATATATATAATGTGATATTTTGGAAATGGGACAAAAATCTAAACAAGAAATTTCACTCATGTTTCAAATACACCTCATTCACATCACCTGGAGGTGAGCGCAGTATTTGTAGCACACATGCATTTGGCTGTGAACTATCACATAAGGTCAGGTGTGAAATTTTTCACTTGTGACATCAATTCAGTGCTCGAAAAGTTTCAGGTTTGGAGCATATGAACGCTTAGATTTTCAGATTCAGATGCTCAACTTGTATTTAAAAAATTAGAACTTGGCAGGGGCATGGCGGTGCACACCTGCAATAGCAGTGGGTGGGACTCCAGAGGTCGAGGGAGGAGGATCACTGTGAGTGTGAGGACAGCCTGGGCTGCATAGCAAGACCCTGCCTCCAAAAAACAAAGAAGAAAAAGAAAAAAAGAAGGAA
>NW_004955838.1:0-882 GCF_000276665.1 Chinchilla lanigera
ACACACACACACACACACACACAAATGTTAATAACAAAAAGCTTACTAGGGGCCGGGGATCTAGCTCAGTGGCACAGCGCCTGCCCAGCAAGCACGAAGTCATGAGTTCGATTCCCAGTACCAAAAATAAATAAATAAATAAAAAACTTACTAATATTTCCAGGAAAACTGATTGTAGCTTTCACTTCTCTGTAATGCAAGCTTTCCTAATATAGGAAAAGAAAGCTACAAGAAGCCTATAGTGGATAAATTATTGCCCCAACAAAATTACTCTTAAATATGTTGGGGAGGAGGACTTCATTTTTTTTCTTTTGAGACAGGATCTCACTATGTAGTCCATGCTGGCCTTGAACTCACTATGTAGCCCTCTAACTGACAGTAATCCTCCAGCCTCAGCCTCCTGAGTGCTGGGATTACAGGACTTAATTTTTTGTCGTATTTTTGCTTCCCAGTGCACTGTAATAATTTTTACACTGACTTTTTTCACTGGGAGCCATGAGGCATCACACAATGTCAATGAAATGTGATGAAGTGTCAGAAGGAATATTTTAATAATTTGTTACTGATTTTTAAAATGCTGATGGGGTGGTGGCACACGCCTATAATCTCAGCATTTTGGGGTGCTCAAGCAGAAGGATCTCAAATCTGAGCTCAGCTAGGGATGGTGGCACATGCCTGTAATCTCAGCACTCAGAAGGCTGAGGCAGAAGGATCGATGAGAGTTCAAGACCAGACTGGTCTACAAAGTGTGCTCAAGGGGTCGGGGATGTAGCTCAGCAGCACAGTGCCTTCCTGGCAAGCACAAGGTCATGAGTTGATTCCTGGTACCAAAAGAAAAAAAAAAATCTAAGCTCAGTCTGGCTGGAAATTTAGTGAGTGAGA
>NW_004955838.1:5542-6694 GCF_000276665.1 Chinchilla lanigera
CCTGTGACCCTCGCTATGCAGGAAAATCACAGGTTCAAGGCCAGCCTGGGACTGCAGGGCCCTCTGCCCAGGTAAAAATAATAAATTTTTTAAAGGCTAGAGATACAGCTTAGTAGTAGAGGAGTAGCTCTGGGTTCAGTTTCTAGTACCACAATAAGTAAATAAACAGTTTCCATCTAGAAAGAAACTTTGAAATATGATGTAGTAATTATTGAATTTAATGTGGAAGATAAATGTTTAATTCCTTTTTTTCATCATGTTCTAACCAAATATTTCACCAGAAGATATTTCATATCAGTTTCTGACTTCCTCAAAGTCTTTTTTGCTTGTTTCAGACAACATTTGGGTCCCAATTTCCTCCTCTCAGAATTTTTTTTTTTTGTCTCTTTGAGACAGGGTCTCACTGTGCAGGTGAGGTTGTCCTTGAGCTCACTTTGCAGCCCAGGCTAGCCTCAAACTCACAATGATCCTCCTGCCTCAGCGTCCTGAGTGCTGGGATTACAGGCATGGGCCACCGTGCCTGTTCCTCTCATAGAATTATGCTACTTCAAAATTCTCTATAGGAAGATTGTTGAGTTGTATTTTTTCCAGAATGAACCATATTGCCAGGCATGGTGGAGCATGCCTATAATCTCAGCACTCAGAAAGCTGAGACAGGAGGATCTCCAGGAGTTCAAGGTCAGCCTGAAGTACAAATCGAGATCCGGTCTCAAAAAACAAACAAACAAACAAAAAACCCCAGAATGAACTATATCAGCCAGGGATAATAGATAACCCTGTCTCAAAAAAACAAATAAAATAATAATAATAATAATAATAATAATAATAATAATATGTTCAAATGGGAAGGGGAACTAGGGAGGTGGGAAGGAGAGGAAGGAAGGGAAAAGAAAAGAAGAAAAAAATGAAAACAAAGCTTTTGTAAATAAGGAGGGAAAGAAAGGTTGAAGGGAGGGGAGGGGAATAAGGAAAAAGAAGAAGCATATGTCATATACAACTTTCCTATGATGAAAAAAACATTGTAATTCCCTATGATGAATGTGACCATTGTACATACCTGAAACATACCAATAAACTTACTTTAAAAAAAAGAAGTAAAAGTTCCCCGGAAGGAGGGCTTCCGGCGCACAGGGAGCCACGGGTGGGGAGTGC
>NW_004955838.1:8259-10801 GCF_000276665.1 Chinchilla lanigera
CTGGGCTACAAAGTGAGCTCAAGGCCAGCTTGAACTGCATAGCGAGACCCTGTCTCAAAAAGACAAAAACAAAAAAACAAGTTTGAGCCTAGCCTGGGCAATTTAGCAAGACCCTGTCTAAAATAAATAAACAAAAAACAAAAAACCCAATCTTAAGGGCTGGGGATATAGCTCAGGAACCAGCACCTGTGTGGCATGCATAAGGCCCTGAGTTCAATTCCTGGTACCAAAAAATAATAGTAATGACAATATTAAAAAATAAAAAGGACTCTGCTAGATATTACTTGTTGTATTTGTAGAGAGAAAGATCAGGAATGATTGAAAATTGTATTCTTCCTCACCCACTGCCACCCACTGAAGGTGAATAGTGATGCTAGGGACCCAGGATGGGGGAAATGGGGCTTAACCCCAATGGGCACGTGGCTTTTTTATTTTTGAAACAGGGTCTCACTGTGTAATTCAGGCTGGCCTTGAACTCACTATGTAGCCCAGGCTGGTCTTGAACTGCTGACATCCTCCAACCTCAGCCTCCGGAGTGCTGGATTACAGGCGTGCGCCACCATACACAGGGGCATGTGACTTCTTTCGGGTAATGGAAAATATGCTGAAGGTTACACAATTTTGTTTTCTTTTTTGGTACCAGGAATCGAACTCAGGACCTTGTGCTTGCCAGGCAGGCACTTATGCCACTGAGCTAAATTCCCAGCCCCTAAAATTCTGTTTGTTTGTTTGTTTGTTTGTTTTTGTGTTTTGTTTGAATTGCACAATTTTGTGAGATACTGAAACCCACTGTCGTGGATTGACAACTGATGGTCAACTTGTACCACCCAGCCAAACTGAACCAGCATAGTGCTGGGTGTGGGAGCCCTACTGAGGATTGTTGCTACACAATAAGAAGCAGAACTGGAGAAGAACATGAGGCTGTTGGGAGCTGGTAGAAGATGTTGGGTGCTGTTAGAAGCTGTAAGGAGCTGTTGGTTCTCTTGGGGGAGCTTGTCATGCTGGCTTTCCTGATGAACTCGGCTGTTAATCACCGGAGGAGCTCAGGACTTCCCTGTTGCTGAAGACGGCTGTGATATTTTTCGGGGGCCCTTTGGTTCTTACTTTGAGCGTCGCTTCCTGGCTCCAATGCAGATCCTTCAGCCTGCTAGCACAGATCCTTCATCCCACTGGCACAGACTTTCTAGCTTCCACCACTGACCTTTGGGCCTTCCCAGCACAGATCTGTGAAACAGGCCTGTGTGAGATATTGTCATGGGCTCTAGGCCTCCAGTTAGACTACTGGAAGGCATTGTTATGGGCTCTAGGTCTTCAGGTGGACTCATGTAGGACATTGGGGTGGGATCGAGGCCCTCAGTTGGATTCTTTGGTCTTTGGTGTGTGGACAGATTTCCTGCACTCTTTTTATATATTATTCTTTGGATGACTATTATAAATAATCTTAGGAAATATGTGTCCTGTATTATATTGTTCCCTTTGCAATCATTCCAGATTGTAACACCCACTGAATTGTATACTTTAATAAAAGAGTGACTTTTATGGTCTGTGAACTGAATTTCACATTAAAGAACAAAGTGACATTGGAAATTTCTTTCTTAGAAACCTAGGCCTAGAGTTCTGTTTTTTGTTTTTTAGGGGGGTTTGTTTTTGTTTTTGTTTTTGGAGATAGGGTCAAGAACTATAGTGTAGGCTGGACTTGAACTCACTATGTAGCCCAGGGTAGCCTTGAACTCACAACGATCTTCCTGCTTTAGCCTCCCAAATCCTGGGATGACAGGCATGTGCCGCCAGGCCCTCCTAGTTTTAAGAAAAATGTTCCAAAGGGCATTGCATTCTTTTCTGAAAAGGTATCTGTGTGTTTGCATAAGGGAGAATGAGTAATGTATTCAAAACCCATGCCTTGTTTAGAAAACCTGTTTTACCCTATGGCTTTAATCTGTAGGAGTAACTTGTTCCTTTGTTTAAGATCTAAGATTACTGGGAGCAAGAACGAATGTCCAGCAAAAGCTAACAGAGCTAATTCAAGGTGAGCTGTGAAATGGCCTCAACCTCCTCCACAGAAATCTCAAGAAAGAAACATTTTAAACCAGATTTGTTTGTGTACATCTGTAATCCCAGCACTCCAGAAGGCTGAGGCAGGATGATCACAAATTGGCACACAACCTGGGCAATTTAGTGAGACCCTGTATCGAAATTTAAAAATTTTAAGAAGAGCCAGGGAATATAGCTCAGCAAGAAGGCCCTAAATTGAATCCCCAGTACCAAAGGGGACATTCAGGGCTCAGAAAGGCTTTCCATCCCCTGGAGCAATGACCTGAAAATCCCCCTCAGACTGCTCTCTCGGCCCAGAGGCCCCCACTGGTCTCTCCAGTATACTGCTCAACTCCAGCTCACTGGGGGTCAGTTCAGGAGTGGCCTCAGACACTGCGCTGGGTAGACTGGGGTGAAAAGAAAGTACGGTGAGGCCCGGAAGCAGAGGCCCTGAGATCTGGGTAAGCACAGGTGGCCTAAACCCTCCTGTGCTCCTGCTGCCAGAACTGAC
>NW_004955838.1:14571-16052 GCF_000276665.1 Chinchilla lanigera
TGCCTCAGCTTCCCAAGAGCTGGGATTATAGGTGTGTGCCACCACGCCTGGCTTTCCAGGCTGGCTTCTAACTCACGACCTTTGCTCAGCCATGAACAGCTGTTTTGTTTGTTGTTGTTGTTGTTGTTGCTGCTGTTGTTTTGTTTCTGAAACATAGTCTCACTGTATAGTTCAGGCTGGCCTTGAATTCAGTGTGCAGCCCAGACTGACCTTGAACTTGTGGTGATCTTCCTGCCTCAGCCTCCTGAGGGCAATGAACTGTTTTATTCAAGTTGCAATAAAATGGAATAAAAGGCTGGGAAATATAAAACAAAGATGACCTTGAGCTGAAAAGAGTTGAAGAATGACTTTTTCAAATACACAGGTTTAAGCCAGATACAAATGCATTTGAATCTCTGGTTTGCCATATATTAGTGAAATGGAACTTGCTTTTGCAAATGTTAAAACAATGAATTTAAGTACTTCTTTAAATTTTGTTCCCTGCATTCCACCTTTAGGCTGAGATCCTAGAGGCTTGCTGCCCCAGGATGAGAGAGAGCCGTTGCTTTCCCTTTTCTACAGGACACTCGGCTGATGGACTGACCGGATTGGCTCTGGGACAGTGTGAACAAGCTGGGCCTGCCCCGAAGAGCTCGCTGAGGACAAGGGTGGAGGAGGAAGTGGCGCACAACCCCTTGGCCCAGAGGAGCTCCTGCCGGAAAAGAGGAAGTGGATGGGAGGAGGCCAAGGGCCTCGCTCCTTTGCTGTCTTCAGGCGTTTAGGTCTGGAGAACCGGGCACCAAAGATGCTGACGCAGTGCTGATGGATGGGGAGGTGCTCCCCGTTTCCCGCGAGAGACTCTGGACAAGTGCTGCCCTCCCCACGTGCTGATCTGAGGCTTAGCTTTCCCTGGTGTGAGCGAGGCCCAGACTTGCACAACCCGAAGGCCTTCCTCGAAGTCAGAAGACAGCTCAGTTGGGTGCCAGCAGGTTTTCTGCGTGTAAAACTCCCGGAAAATCTTGGCGTTGGCTATTTCAACTATGTAGAGACTTTTGGAGGACTTGGACAAAACTTCGAGGAGTTTTATTCCACCATCTCCATGGAGATCTTAGCACCAATCTACTTATTGAGCCTCTGCCTCCATCCACCTCTCCATAGTTCTCTCACCCTCAGCCCAGGAGATTTTAGCCTGGGTGGCTCAGAGGCTCACGGTGAGGCCGAATGACCTTCTGAGGTTTCTTTCTTGGAAAATGCATTGAATTACTCGCTGTTATATTCTGCCAGTACATTTTTAGTCACTTCCCTGACCGTGCAGAATTCACACAATTTCCTCTGCCTTGTAGTTTCTAAAAAGAAAAGTCAGCTGGATGTGGTGGTTCATGCCTGCAATCTCAGCGCTCTGGAGATTGAGGCAGGAGGATCACTGTAAGTTCAAGGCTAGTCTCAGCCACCCTGAACTACATAATAAGGCCTGTCTCAAAAAACTGAAAAATGAGCCAGGC
>NW_004955838.1:17182-18445 GCF_000276665.1 Chinchilla lanigera
TTTTTTTGGTACCGGGAATCAAACTCAGGACCTTGTGCTTGCCAGGCAGGTGCTTGTGCCATTGAGCTATAACCCTGGCCCTTCTAAATTTTAAATTATAAAAAAATTTATTCCTTTTGTATGTGATGGGGACCTTGTATACAAGTGGTATGTGAGGGTTTCAGAAATTCCAGTGAAGAGCCGGGTGTGGTGGTGCACACCTGCAATCCCAGCACTTGGGAGGCTGAGGCAGGAGGGTTGTTGCAAGTTTGAGGCCAGCCTGGACTACAAAGTGAGCTGAAGGCCAGCTTGAACTGCATAGTGAGACCCTGTCTCAAAAAGACAGAAAAAGGACTGGGGATATAGCTCAGTGGCATACGCGCCTACCTGGGAAGCACGAGGTCGTGAGTTTGATCCCCCGTACTGCAAAAAAAAGACCAAAAAAAAAAAAAAATCCAGTGAATCCCAGCACTCAGGAGCCTGAGGCAGGAGGACTGTCTGAGTTCCAGGCCAGCCTGGGCTACATCGTGACACTGTCTCAAAAAAAAAAAAAAAAAAACTTCCAGTGAAAACCATTGTCTGCAACAGAATTCACTGGAAGGCTGGGACTGCAGTGATTGCAGATGGCCAGGAGGGTGGGGGTGGGGTAGGGGGTGGGGTGGGGTGTGGCACTTGAGAGGAACTGAAAGGCCTGAGTCTGGGTGCAGGGGCCCGTGGCCTGGAAGTCTCCATGAGGCTTCGGGGAGACCAACCAAATGCGCTCTCACCCGTTCTTTCCGGTTCCCAGCCGCGCAGAGGCCACGTCTGCCGGCCCCCGACAACTGGATCCTCTGCGGGACTCGTGCAGTGCAGTACCACTGACAGCGATGGGCACGGATCTGCCCAGAAACCTGGTACACAACTGCAGCGGTTTCCTACTGCGTCTGTAACAAGTTACCACAATCTTGGTTTTTCAAAACCACAAACACAACACAGCGTGTAAGATAAGGGTCCCCTCCCCAGCTCCTCACCAGCATTGTTTTTTTATTTTTGTTTTTCTTCTGGTACCAGGAATCGAACTCAGGACCTGACGCTTGCCAGGCAGGCACTGTGCCGCTGAGCTAAATCCCCAGCCCCTATACTAGCCATTCCGACTGGGGTGAAATGAAATCTTAAAATTGTTATGATTTGTATTTCCTTGACTAGTGAGTCTTCCTTTTTAAAAAATACTCTTTTCTTTTTTTTGTCTTTTTGAGACAGGGTCTCGCTATGCAGTTCAGACTGGCCTTGAGCTCACTTTGTAGC
>NW_004955838.1:19192-20786 GCF_000276665.1 Chinchilla lanigera
TTATTTGCTCCATAGACTCCAATCACATGGCAGCTTCTTGCATGCACCTAACATACTTTGATTGTGTTCACCCCCTGTACCCTCTTCCTCCACGCTCCCCGCTAGTTTACCTTTGTGGGGGCTGCAGTGCATGTAATAAACACTGACCAAATCCATCCCTGCAGACACTGAGACTCCCACGTCTTTATTACAGGGTGGGCCTGAACGGGGCTGGGACAGGAAGTGCGTGCGGAGAGCGGAGAGCCGCATCTGTCAGCCCGAAGCAGTTCCAGTGGCGGGAGAGCCGGAGGTGACGGAGGGAGAGGCTCGGACTGGATGGAGACAAAGGCGGAATGGAAGCCTTGTCACAAGCCAAAGCCGGCGCCGTCCCTGAGCGAGGGAGACGGGGCTTGGGCCGGGCAAGCTGAACATCAAGCAGCTTTGGAAAGGAGCCCGCAGAAGGGCCAGGCCGACCTTAGGAGCCGCAGCCGAAGGGAGCGACGAGGAGCGCGGGGAGACGGGTCTTTACTCCGAGAGCTGAGCTGTGCTTGCCCTTGGTGCCCGTCTTTCCTGTTACTGACACAAGATGAAAGGCAGAGGGGCTGGCAGGAACCGCCCGAGGGGAGCTCCTGCCCTGCCCGGGGACTTAAAAGAGGCCTAAGGGAAACCAAGCACCAAGCGTCTCCCCCAGCACACTCAGCTGGGGCTTGTGTCTGTGTCCTCTGGCTCCTTATTTCATGGTCTCGGGAGTTACAAACGGACAAGAAATAGCATGAGAATATTTTGTGTCCTTCCGAGAAGCAGCTTGCTGGTGATAATACCGTCCCGGGAGAAACAGGCCCCATGTCTGATGCTCCTGAACAGGTCTGCAAGTGCCCGGAACTCACTTCTTTTTTTTTTTTTTTTTCTTTTCTGGTATCAGGAATCGAACTCAGGACCTCATGCTTGCCAGGCAGGCGCTGTGCCGCTGAGCTAAATCCCTAGCCCCAGGAATTCACTTCTTCTCTGGCTAAACTGAATCCTGACAGGTGGTCCATTTTCCAGCAAAGTTGCCTAAAGATGCCCTGTGCGGCAGACTTCAGTTTCCTACTTGACACATTTCTTCCTACCCCTCTGCTCCTTCTCCTTCCTCTCCTCCTTCTCCTTCCTCTTCCTCTTTGTACTGGGGATTTAACCCAGGGCCTTGCCCATGCTGGGCAAGCACTTCTCCTTTGAGCTACTTCCCCTCCAGGGACATATTTCTCCTCTCTTTTTTTTTTTTTTTTTTTTTTTTTTTTTTTTGCGAACTCACGACCTTGTACTTGCCAAGCAGACAGTGTCTCACTATGTAGTTCAGGGTGGCTTTGAACTCATGGTGATCCTCCTGCCTCAGCCTCTAAAGTGCTGGGATCATAGGTGTGCACCACCACACCTGGCAAGACCTTGTTTTTATTTTTTTATTTTTTTATTTTAAAGAATAAAAGAAGGATAACATAATAATAGGGGGGACTTAGCAAATTACAGACAAAATGGTAGGAAATTAACAATGGTTATCGTTTTACATATTATTGTCTACAAAATAGTTTCTCAGGAAAACAAATAGACAAATAATAGTGAGTTACAGACAAAAGAGATA
>NW_004955839.1:0-1217 GCF_000276665.1 Chinchilla lanigera
CTTCCTGAAGTTGGGGAGAAGCTGGGTGCTCAGGACCCACCCTGCACAACTACAGTTTATAGGCAAGTGTGGAAGATCCTGGGAGTCCGCCAGGTTCTCAGTCAGCTGCTTTCCAAAATTCAATCAACGCTGGAAGTTTACAATGACTCCACAAATTTCATAAATAATTTGGTTTATTGGATGAGTTTACTTAACTCTATGATATGTGAAGAAACAAGTACATGGGGTTTCTAGCACTTTGAATACCTCAGAGGTGAGGAGCTGAAAGATAGAATGGTTTCTTTTAACCTGAAAGGCTATAACATGGTGCAAAACACACAAATCGCAGGAACATGATCCTCACTCTAAAGTCTTTGTAGGAACACATGGACTGAGTGTGTGGCAGGGCTGTGGAGGGTCAGAGGTTTGACACGTGCATAGACTACGTACACCAATCAGTAGGTAAAGATAAAGAAAAATGGATGTCAATATAATCTCTGTGAAAACTGTAAAATTTTGTTTTGTTCCACTGTGAATGAGACAAAAATAGAATCAACACAAATGCTTAGGAAAGATTTTGGAAACTGAGTTATGAAGATTCATGTTCAAGTCTCTCCTTGTTGGGATCAGAAACACAATCCAAGACCACAAACCATAGTGATGGCTTGAGGATTAAGAGCCTTCTTGCAAAATAGATGGGACACCATCAACCCACACAGGTGCTGGAGAAACCACCACAGGAAGTCTGGCTGATATCAGAGATGTCCCTGGTTCAATCTGTGTACTGATGTGGGGTGGACAGCATCCCTCTCTCAGAGTCAGGAATCAGTTTTTTTGATACCTGAAAGAAGTAAGCAGGGGTCAAGGCACCTACTTAGCATCCAGCACAGAGATGGTCAGGAAGAGTCTTATGTGCTTTACAGTCTGTGCAAAGTTGGTTTCACATAGCAGAGACTTCGTGTGGTGGCTTAATTCTCAGAAAAGTAAGGTCTGTATGAACAGGATTTAAGGAAGTGGCAGGAGATGCATTTCCTCACACAGGACAAGGACGTGCACCCCAGCACCTCACTGTTGCATGGCCCATGTCCAACTACTTCCTCCTTCTCAGGCTGAATCAGGTCCGGAGCTAAGAAGTTTCCTACCTCATGACTATGCAAATAACTCAAGTTTGCTCAGGTAAATATGGACATGTCTGTGCCCCAGAGCATCCCACAGCCATCACCCTCTTCTGCAGAATC
>NW_004955839.1:1887-3674 GCF_000276665.1 Chinchilla lanigera
AAAAAAAAAAAAAAAAAAAAAATTAAGGATAGGAATGAGAAAAATGGGCACACACTCTAATTTATGAGAAAACATCTCATCACAGTCAGCCTCTACACCAAATACAGGAAGCAGAGAAATTTTCCAACTAATAAGTTTGTCACAGAAATTCCAGGAGGATGTTTGTGTGCACATATATTTTAAGTCAGTTGGAGAAATAACTAGAAACATGTGACAATGTTGTGTTTAATTTGTGAAAATTAACATGAGTGTGTCCCAGAATATCTCACTATTTCTCTTCAGCAGGATGTACTAAGACTGCAGCTATATGTTCACAAAACTTTCAGCAGAAAGTACAGAGGTTTCCCTTGAATCTCTGCCTCACCTGTCCCACCAACAACACCCTCCACTCCAGTCCTGTGTTCCAATGTTTGACTATCGGTGACTCAGCATCATCTCCCATGCCATGATTCTCACATGCGTTCACTCCTTGAGGTTGTGCATTCCCTGTGTTTGCGTAAATGTTTAAGAACTCATCTCTACGACATTCCCATGAGTGTCACATTCATTCGGGTGCATACTAGAAGCAGGACTGATGGACCTTGGAGTACGAGGGAGCCCTGCTGACAGGCAAGGATTGGAGCCTCTGCAGGAGGAGTCTGCAGAGCTGAGCACCAGTGTGGAGTCCAGGTGGCTGTGTTGCCTCTCAAGCTTTTCCCTGAGGAATCTTTGTGTTCTCTGTTTCACCCGTAGCTGTTGCTGATGTTGCCAGTGTTCATTCGTCTTTCCCACCATTCTCCAGATGTGCAGCTGTGCCTATACGCAATCTTCATCCAGTGGGAAAAGATGAAAGGGATGAAGCTCATGGACGCATCCTTATGCAATACATGGGGACATAGGTGTTCAGCTTAGGTGAGTGAACCTCTAATGCTTCCACCATAGCTATCTTCACCTCCACGAGAAATTCTCATGTGTCTGCCACAGTGGAAGAGCCATTTTGCATTCCCATCAGGAGGGAGTAAGAAGCTTGTTGCCCTTAATTTCCTCAGGCTTTTTTGGTGAATATTTTTTCTTGGCCTCCCTAAATGATCAATATCTCATGATCATAGATACATATATATTCCTAAAGCCCACTTACACACATATGTCAAGTATAACATAGATATCCTCTTCCATTTATATTCTTATTGCATTTTATAGGTTTTTTTTTCATTCTGTCTTAAAAGACCTAGGTAATTTTGCTAAAGTCCTTTAAAAATTATGTGATTATCAGGTATGTTATCTGAATCTCTGACTTGTCATTTCATTCTCTTAGCTATGTTCTTACAGAAATGTTTTTTAAACTTTTGGTATACTAATATTGTCACTTACATTTCTCAGATGTTAAATGTTATCTTGTGATAGTCTTCTGTATTTCCTTGATGATTTGTGATGCAAACTCTTTCATGTATCTTTCTCCATCGGTGTGTGTCCTTGGAGCAATGTCTGTTGAGGTATTTTGCAGTTTTTAAAAGGGATAATTTGTTTGTTCATTTATTGAAAACAAAATATGAAATTTCACTTTTCCTTTAGATGCTTAACGATTATTAGATATGTGAGATCCACGTATTCTCCATCCTCTTACAGGTAGTCTTATCATTTCCTTACTTATTTCCTTTGCAGGACATACAGATTATTTATGTTTCATGTGCTCTGACTTGTCTGTTTCTGCTTTTGCTCCCTCCACTTTGGAAATGTTTTAAATTTACTACCATAATGTTTGCTAGACTTGCCCTGTTTCTTTTAGAATTCTTATAATTTTCTCCATA
>NW_004955839.1:4253-6561 GCF_000276665.1 Chinchilla lanigera
GCCCTGAGAATGAAAAATTTCTGCATCAAGAATTCAGATTCAGCTCTATCCCAAGTCCAACCTTGCTCAAGTCAAATTTCAGAAGAGGAAGGCTGAGGATCTTCTAAGCCCCGATCCCCCCCATGTAGCTCAGCTTTACTGGAGAGGTGGGTGATGTGAGACACAAAGCCAGTCAGTTCCGTTTGGTTCCTTACATACATTTTCAATGAATGTAGATTTTCCAATGAATTAAATTAGGGACAATACTTTTGTGCTATTCTCTATTAAATTTATTAATTCCTTCTGTCATTAGTACTTGCATGTGTTTTCAATTATTTCTAAAATTTTTCTGTATTCAATATTTTTTAACTGTGTTGTGCCATTCTTTTCAGAGGAAAGACTGTTTGAAAGTTTGTTTTCTACCTCTTTTCCTCCCTCCTGCCTTCTGTTTTCTCCCTCTCCCATGCTGGCTTTCCACTGTTTTCCATAATGTTATACTAAATTATACTGTCATTGCTTTCTAATATTTATTGTTTTCATTTTCTGTAAAACTCAATCTAAATTACATAATATGATAACTCACAGTTATCTATGATAACTCGTAGCATAGTATTTATTTTACTTTCTCTGATGATCACTTTTGTTGAGTACATTTTCAAATACCTGCAGTCCATTTTTGTAATTCTTTTTGACAAATGTCTTTTAAGGTATTTCCCTTTTATTCATTATTACTTTTTATGTTCTTTTATTGTTTGAGTCCCTTATATACTCTTATCAAAACCCTTTGTCAGATTCAGAGATATTTTTTCCATTTTTGTTGGATTTCTTTCTCACGTTGTTGAATTTTTTAGTTTGTTATATACTCTAACACAAATCCATTGGCTGATACAAAATTGCAAATGTCTTAACTCTTATTTTCAGTGTTATTTCCATTGCTATGAAGGATATCTTTAGGTTGATGTAATATTGTCTGTCCATCTGCTCTTTTGTTTCTTGTACTTTGGGGGTCTTATCCAAAATATTTTGGGCCAGAATAATGTCACAATATATGTCCACTGTATTTTCTTAAGTAGATTCATGAGTATTGGCCTGCATTTAAGTCACTATTATGAGTCAATTTTTGTATATGATAAGAGGTAGGGTCTGTGTTCATTCTTCTGCATGGGCCCATCCAGTTTTCCCAGCACAGTTTACTGAGGAGACTGTCCTTACCCCAGTAGGTGTCCTGTTTCCATTGTCTCAGATCAGTAAGTTGTGAATGTATGGGTTTAATTCTGACCTCTGAGTTCTGTTTTTTTTTTTTTTCCTGGTCTATATGTGGGCTTCTATGCCAGTGCCATGTTACTTTGGATTCCACAATTTTGAAATATAATTTATAATTTTTGAGTTTCATCCTGTGATAGCTAACTTATTGTTTCAAACTGGGTAAGAAATGCAAAATTAATTGGATCAGCATAATTCTGGTAATAGCTGAAGTGACTTACTGAAGATAGAATTTGGTACCAGAGAAGCAGGGTCATTACTGCAATGCTACATGAACATGTGGTTTGGAAGTATTTCGAACTGGGTTTTAGAAAGAATTTGGAGAGCTGTGGAGATGCCGGGTGAAGAACCAGCCCTGGAATGTGGTTAGGTGAACTTAATGCAAATTCAGTTCAGACCTCCGAAGATCAGAGTTCTTATATAAACAGAGCTGGTGCCGACCAAGTTCAGAAGACTTCAGTGAGGAACCACGACTGCATTGCTGTTGGACTCCAGATCATGTTATCTGTGCTTTGACAGAAAATTTGTCTGCATTTTGCTTCTCCTAAAAGACTTTGCAGGAGACTGAGATTAAGTTCAGTTGGCTCAAGAATCTGGCAGAAGAATTTTCAAGACTGTTTAATGTTCAGGCAGTGGATGGCTACTACTGGGGTCTCTTAGCTCTAGGTTGAGGATCAGGAGCAACAGGTCAGAAGAACGACTTAAATGATTTCAGATTTGTCCAGGAAGAAGGCTCCAGTAAAGTCGTGGCCTGCAAAGGTGGAACAGAGGAGAACTTGTTTGCTGAAAAGATTAGCAATAAAAAGTCAAAATTTACTGTGGGAGAGAACAAGAATAGATGGTCTGAGGGCAACACATAAATTAGTAGGACTCCACCCTTTCAACCACAAAATTTCAAAGGTGAATGACAGCCCCACACTACCATGTTCCTTAAGTTGGTGGTTAGGCAATTTGCTAGGGAATTTGTGACTGCTCCTATGCCCTATAACAGCTACTTACTCTGTCTTGGGGATTTAACATAGGAACTAGGGCATGGGGTGTGTGGTGTGTTTGATGGTGATGCTCC
>NW_004955839.1:7566-15645 GCF_000276665.1 Chinchilla lanigera
TCTGATCCAGACTTCTCCTGAATCCAGCATCTCCCCAGCTCCTCCTGCCGTGGTGGAGATCAGAGTTCAGAATTGAAAAGTGGAATTGGCTCAAGATAGATTCCCAACTCCCTCTATCCACATTCATTGAACAGGTCAGATGGACAATACAAATTAGAAGATGGTGGGGAGGAAGAAGGTCCATAGATGAGGAAGTCCTCTCCTCTCCTATGTCACTTGTGTCCCTCTTCTGTATCATACTCTGCTGCACTGTGGATCCAAGTCTCACACAAGCTGCTGTCCTGAGCTATGCAAGAAAGTCAGAAGGAGGCTCTGGTCCTGGGTATGACTCACAATGCTCTCAGCATCATCCTTTCTTTTGTTAAATTAGGATGAGGGATTGTTCTCTGAACCCCATGTTCATTGCAGCCCACATCAGGATAGCAGGACGGGGAGTCAACCTGTGTCCCTCAGCAGGCAGATGGAGAAATAAGTCATTGTGGAAAAAAACTAAGCCCCAAAATGTCCTTTCATTCAGAAAATTGGCAGGTCTGGAGGAGGTGATATTAAATGAAATAAACTCAGAATGATAAAAAATACACTTTCTCACAAGTAGGGTCTGTATATTTTGTTCTCCAAGAATTACTGAGTAAAATGAACATTTATAGGGGCATGGGCCACTGTTAGGTAAAAGAAGTAAAATTTCAGTAAGACAGAGGAGTGGGTTCAATGATGCCCTGCACAGCATGGTGATTATTAAATATCTCTGTATTCTATTCCTGAGACACAGCTAAGAGAATAGATTTCATTTTACTTACTAGGAAATATTTTAAGTGAAGCAATGTATTTATTTCAGTATTGAAAATTAAAAATAGTGTATTTGCATTTAAGCCTTTTTATGGGTTTATTATTATTTTGAGATAATGTCTCTTTAAGATACCACATTGCATGAGATCAGCTGGGTCTTGGGTCCTTCTACATCAGCCTCACTGTTTGCATTATAGCATATGCCACCACACCAGCCACAATTCATGTTTATATACCTAGACCTAGCCATTCCACAGTGTGTAAATGCTTGAAAATATCATTGGTTACAGAGGTTTCAAATGTCATGATTTCTTTATTTCTACAGTGTTAGGACTTCATTACTCTACATGTCACATGTTAAGATGTTGCAAAAAAATTTTTCATCCTCGGATTAAAAATACAATAAATGCTAAATAGCATATCAATATTGGCTGAGACATTTGTAAATATAATTCCCAGGTATCGTAACAGCAGTGGTATCTCTTTCATAATTATTGATAAATTTCACTGACACTCATTCAAGATGTAATGTGTATTTTATTTTCCACTAACAAAATATAACATTATTAAATAACTGCATTAGGACCATATTTGTAGTCAGTACTGCAATATATATTAGTAGATGTCATATTAACAATATAACTGTTAATATAACACTGTGATCTGTATTCTCTTGGTTAGCACTGTATACTGACAGAATTTTTCAGGTAATATCTGAAAACACTAGGAGCTGTATGTGTTAGGGTCATAGCCCATGGAATTCATCAGGGCAGATAAACACAACACAGAACAGCTGATGAACATGTTGGAGCTCTCTGGTGTGAGATGCAGATCTGGGTATCCAGTGCAGGTGCCTAAATTAGACTCCTGTATACATAGCTCTCTCCACAGGGGTTTTAACATGTCTTTCAATTCCCTCTTTCCAATGCCCTACTAATAGGCTGAAGGACCCACTGTCTGATGAATAAGCTAAACACATAGAGCCCTTCTCACTCATGGTTACATCTTTGGATCCATTACCATGTATTTTGCTCTTCATCTCATGACCCCTGACTCTTTGGGTAGGTTCAGCAAAAGATAGGATGCTGGGACTCCAGGAACTGTGTTTGGCTTCTACCTGTAGGAATAGAGTTGGTGTGAGGCACAACCATCACTCACCCATGGGAAGAGTTTGGTGGAATATGCTCACATCATTCCCTAAGCTTTAGTTGGTCTCCATCCTGCATGAAAAGGACCAGAATGCTTCTTCTATAAAGCCATTGCATCTACCCAGCAATTCTTACCCTTTATTAATGACCTCATTTCTTATCATATCAAAGGCAGCTGAATTGGACACATGAACTAATATGCAAGAGATGTGCTAAGACTTGCTTTAAGGGGGAAGCATGCAGGACAGGGATAAGAGATGTGCCATGGTTGGGGTCACCTCTGCAGGTCCAAGAGAGGGGGCCCCATCATGTGCGCAGAGGACTTGTGATGGAGAAGCCTCAATATTTCAGTACTGAGACAGAAGCCTGGGATTTCACCAGCTGCTTTCACAGCCATGGACAAATGACTGCCAGGGAATGGCATGAAACACAGACCTCTGGTCTCCCAGGAGGGATATGGAGGGTCTTTTATTTGTCACAGTATTCTTTGAGCACTTTTCTACTTATAATTGTGTACTTCCAAGTTTACGGGAACGTTTCTTAACAAATCACCCACATCAACCTTAGCCTGCGCAGGTCAGGGACACCAACCCCACCTTTCTTCCTCCACCCTCATCGCACTGAAAGTCTCAGGGAGGTAACAAGCATGGAGCTGTCATCTTGAGAACAGCTCCTCTTTCTGGGCTTCAAGAAGGCCTGCCTGGGGCTCTAGTGAGGACTTGTCACAATATTTAGAAGTAAATTCTTAGAAGTTTGTCTCTAAAAATCTATTTCTTTCTTTTTCTCTATATAATTGCCTAGAAGCAGAAAATGAACTAAACTTTCCTTGCTGTTAATGAACGTCTTTTGGTGTTAAGATTTTTGTTTTCAAGTTTTCTAAGGTCACTGATAATGTCTATAGAAACATATGCTAAACCTTTCCCTGTGTACTGTTCTTATTTTTTTTCTCCTACAGTTTCCATTTCTTTGGCCTATTCTTCTGGATATGTTCCTTCTATACATGCATCAACTTCTCCTCAGTCACTTTCTCTGGAATCACAACTAGCAATTCCTCAGTGCTATCTCTATACCTAACCTAACAGTCATTTTCCACTCAGCTGTAGCATTCCCAACTTGGGTAATCTCCAGACACTGTCAGACTTTTCAAGGACATGGATGACACTCACGAATGTCTTCCTCCAAATGCCATCCTTCCAGCTTCCTGACACCACCACAAGTCCACGCAAAGTCCTTGTGGTGGTCTTCAGTGCCACGATTCTATAGGATTGCACCACTCTTTCTGACCTACAGGACTCAACCAGGCAAATACTTCTCAGGTTGTAGCCCTTACACGACTACCATAAACTTATATCCACTGGTTGGATCAAAGAGGAGGTATTTGGAGAAAGGAACACCACTTTTATGATGGGGTGCCTATCACCTTAAAGTGAAGCTTGTGAGAACATTATTAACAGCTAGTTTCTTCTTCAGAAAGACGTGCAATTCTTTAAATGTAACTTCTTCATTTGTCAGCATATTAATTCAGGAAGATATCTGGGAAGAGCAGCTGTTCATCCACTATTTGTCATGGCTCCACTGGTACGCTGGCAGGTGGGCTCATATATACTACTGAAGTCATGGGAATTATCACTTTGTCATGTCACAAAGGGTTTCACCTTTGCCAGAAATACTGGTCCCAGGGAAAAATGTTTTCCTTGCCTCCAAAGCCTTGAAATGTACCATTTACTTGTCTATAGTTTAATGAAGGTTTTTTTCAGGAACCTAGGTCCCTGAACAGTGTGACTATTTTCACACTTAGAAGCAATCACATAGTGCAACTAATATATCCCGATAATCAGCATCTCTAGGCTTCCAAATTTTCCTTGGCTGTCTTCATACCAGTACTCACAGACTCACCACTCAATTTCCCATTGTGTAATAAATAATGATTCCGGAGTAATTTAAAACTCACTTTGCTAGCAGTAATTTAAACATTGTAATCAGATCCAGGCTTTTCTTTCTCTTTATTAATATATTAATTACTACTGTTAATGTAATTCAGTGTGGGATTTTCATATATGCATTTATATGAATAAAATGTAACATGCATTTATCACATCCAATAAAACCGTTCCATGCCAATACTCGGCAGTATTCCCTGAACTCAGTAATCAGTATTCCAGTTCAGTGTGACCTTTCATCTTGGTTACTTTTCTCTCGTTGCTGAGACAAATTACCCAACACTCAAAATGTAGGAAGGTAAGGTTTATTTAGCTTACAGTTTGTTATTTTTTTCAATCTATATTTGGCTGGCTCCGAGGCAGAAGATAGCAAAGCAACAAGAGCAAAGCAGGGAATGGCAGTGCTTGCAAGCCTCTTTCCTTCACTTATATTGCGAACAGGCTACCCCCACCTAAGGGACGTGTAGCTCTCACATAATCTCCATGCTCTCTTGCACAGGCTCAGGATGTATACAAAGTAAGCACCCTGGCTTCCTGCTGAGTCACTTAGCCAAACCTCTAGACTCCCCAAGTTCACACAATGTATCAACCATAACACCTTTCTTCCTTTATTTTCACCTCTCCTCTCCTCTCCTGCCCTCTCCTCTCCTCTCCATAAACATTTCCGCTTCAAAGGACACATAATAAAACCTTTGAACACCTATGTGTCAAACAGAGGCAACATCTGTGTAACCCTGGATACAAATCTCATATTTCTTGAAGTATGTTATTGAACTATGCTCAGCTCCCTCCAATCCCTTACCTATGACATGTTCTCCCAAGCCATTACAATCTTTCTGTAAAGAAATTCCTTGAAGCCCACATTCCCCAAGCTGGAAAAATGCTTGATGTCTGAGCTAGACTCTTCAGTGGCAGAATCCGTGGCTTAGATGTGACTAACACTGATAGTTATAACTTGCTTCCAGGACAGTTGTTAAGCATATGGGAGTGCATCTCAGGGTGGGAAAGGGGCAGGGCTGGGGATCACCTCTGCAGGTCCCACAGAGGGCAGCTCTATCCTGGTCACAGAGCAGCGGGAGAGATGAACAGTCCTCACAGTTCCACCCATGAGACTGGAGTCTGGGATTCCATCCACCTGCTCTCACAGCATGGAAAAATGCCTTCCTAGACAGGAGACCCTCCCCCTATCCTGGATGAGTCCCAAGGACAGGTGGGAAGGCCCCTTCACCCAAAGTGAGTTCCTGGAAGATCTCCATGGAGGATACCGTATGACCTCCAAGTATTCCCATCAAACCTGAACAGAGACTGCACATCCTGGCATCTGTTAGGTGTACTTTGCTCTGACCATGGTCAAGCTGTGGCTTTACAACATTCCTTTTGTTCCTCTGACAGATTAAATGCTATCTTATTTCAGAATCACAAGTCTTATGATATGCTGCATAGGTAGCCAACAGAGGCCTTGACTGGCACAAGAGAAGAGAGGTAGACCTTGACTGGCACAAGAGAAGAGAGGTAGACCATCACCACATATAAGAACATGTTTGCCCAAATGCAAATTTGTCTTCAATGTTGATGTTATATTCCACACTTCAGCTGTGGGAGTTCAGTGCTCTCTACTCAGATAGAACTGAGGTCATGGGGAAGATAGGCATGTGGTCCAAAAGATGGGATTCTTGGATCTTTTTCTGTGCTTGGTAATGGTCCCCTATATTAAGTATGAGACATAGGTCCATGGGAAATGGTCCTCTATGTTAAGTATGAGACATAGGTCCATGGGAAATGGTCCTCTATGTTAAGTATGAGACATAGGTCCATGGGAAATGGTCCTCTATATTAAGTATGAGACATAGGTCCATGGGAAATTTAGACATCAGCTTACTGATGTTTAACATGGGCTGAATCTGTTTGTTCCCAAGTGTCCTGTGCCAGGTGAAGCTGTAGGAGTCAGGATCTGGCCTGGTGAAGCTGTCCCAGGCCTTGTCCCTCATCTGCATGGTCACTGGTTACTCTATCACCAGGGGTAGTAACTGGAGCTGGAACCTTCAGACCCCTGGAAAGCCCCTGCACTGGATAAGGTGGATTAGTAGCAGTGGAGGCACAGCTTATAAACCATCCCTAAGTAGTCAGGGCAGAATCTCCAGTGACACATTAAAGAATCAGTTCTTTCTGCAACCTAACTCTGTGACAACTGAGGACACAGCCTTGTATTACTGTGCAAGAGACAAAGTAAGGGGGCCTTGGTGACAGCCCAGACACAAACCTCAATGCAAGGGTGCTGAGGACCAGCAGGGGGTGCTGGACCCCCACTTGGCCCTTGGTGTCCTCATAGCAACAAGGGCAGAAGTACCTGAGTAGGGTTTGCTCCCAGGGCCAGACTTCCAGTTTAAAGAAGTAAAATTAAAAATGCAAAATATAATATTGATGTGTTTTTAAAGATTCTTTATTTGTGGCACTTACCTGTCCTCACCTAAAATTACTATATAAAATTACTTTATTACAATTTAAACCTTTTCTTGCAAAGTATATTTTTATGAAATATATACACAGTCATAAAACATCTTTCAGTTCATATATCTGGTGGATTATCCTCAAATATATATAAATATCTTTATACTGTACACAGGACCTCAGCACCCTCACGCACAGCCTCAGGTCTAGTGTGCAAGGAGGCTGGAGCAGGAGCTTCCTGGCTGGGTGTCTGGGTCTCTGGGTCTGTGTTCCTATGGGCACCTCTGTTCTCTGGCCACTGCTCTCCTTCCTGCCTCTGAGCTCCAGGACACAGCTCAGACCTTCCTCTGCCATAATCATTTCAATGTTTGGAAGGTGTGGCTTTTATACGGTGCCATGTTTTATTTTCACCTCCTTTCCCTTCCAGCATGAGATTGTAACTGTAGCAAATGAGAGTCCTCGGCCACATGCTTCCCATTGTATTACAAGGTGATTTCACTGACACTGGATGCAATAAACCAGTCCCAGGAAGGAGCATTGATCCATTTACAAGGGCAGTTCCCCATGCTTTTATCACCTCTTAAAGGTTTCACCGTCACCTCAAGACACCGGAGACTACGGTGCACAATAATTTGGGAAGGGACAAACCACATTAGCACTATTGATCCCCAGAAAGGGCGACAGAGAGCTGGACCTCACCGAGCATGAAAGGGCATGTCATATTCAAGCTTGTTTCCAGCATTAATTAAAATTCTACACCTTCCTTGTGGAAGCTCACAGGTCTACCCTCAGGGGCATGGGGGTTTCTGGGGAAGTTGTGATAGAAAGGAAGTTGGGAATTTGGGGGTCTTCTCATTTGCGAAGTCACACTTCTCCAGGCTGAGTGTGTGAGATATAGCACCTGGGTTGACAAAGTTGACGGTGTCTTCAGGTAACAAGCAGGGACCCGTGTGTCCTGTCCTAGGGGACCCGTGTGTCCTGTCGTAGGGGCAAACAATAGTGAGTGTTCACAAGACTTGTGAACTCCAGAGAGACCCTTCCTCATGTGCCCCATGTTATTGTTTGGATCAGAAATGTCCCCCAAAGGCTCATGTGTTGAAAGCTGGGTCCCCAGTTGGTTACATTCTTGGGACTGAGGGAGAAAATTAGGAGATGGACCTTTTAGTTTGCAGAAAAGTGCAACAGTGTAGCACAACAAATTTCATTAAATAGAACGGCTACATAAAAGATAATTATTAGATAATTATTAGTCACCTTAAACTGGTTAGTTTTTATAAACAATCAGTATCACCAGCAGATGAGTTCTTATCACGTACACATGGAGGATAAAGCATGGCAGGTCTAACTTAAGTCACTGACACACACTCTGTTGCACTCACACATATCGAAGGGAACTGTGAAAGGATTGCAGTCACACCAAGGACAGTAGCACAATAGAAGCACAATAGAAATGTCAAATCAAGAAAGTAAAAAAAGTCTGTGAAACTCACAAACATGTGGAAACTAAACCCACGTATAAAAACTGATGGACTCACAAATATATCAAAGAAAACTGGTAAATACATGGAGATAAAAGAAAGTGAAGAAAACCTACTTAAATTTCATGAGACTCAGTGAAAACCATGCTTAGAAGAAAAATCATATATGTAAACACACAAACTGCCAAGAGAAATCTCAAATAGTTTATCTACCAGTGTACCTAAAGCACTCAGCCAAAATAAACACAAAGCAAGTAGAAAGAAATATATATATATATA
>NW_004955839.1:16290-17588 GCF_000276665.1 Chinchilla lanigera
AATGACCTCCACAGTCATGTTAGAGGGCAATCTGCTCGTCTCAGAGTTCACTGATGGAAATACACATCTCATCCAAGAGAACACTTAGATCATCACAGAGGCCCCACAGGATGACTGGCCCTCACTTAAGACCACCGCCCTCTGACTTTGGAGTACAGCCCTGCCGTCTGGCTCAAGAAGATGCCCCAGGAGCTGCTCCGGGCTTGCACACAGTAATTTCTGCTACACCTGCTGGACGCCATGCCTAAAGGAAGGAAAAATTTAAGAGAAATATCTCACATGTACCAAGAAATACAAAAAGAATATGTAACCTCAAATGGAATTATCAGACCAGAAGTTTTGATTCCAAAACTGCACATGTTGAACGTAGTTGATGAGAAATGGGACTAGCATTTCTACATGCAGAAAAAACTGACATTCATGTATGAGAGGGACACAAGAGCAGACATTAAACTTCAGGGACATGTTAATATGACACAGCTATTAAATAAAGGTTCTGGAGGTCCAATTCTAAATTGTAATGGAAAATACTATCATGATATAATGAAAACACCACAAATACACGTGGGTACAAGTTTATCTGAGCTCTGCATTTAGAAAATACCAGAAAAACATGTATGGAAATTGGCAGTGATAAGCATTATCATTTAGAATTCATTTTCCTGAGCTTGTAAAATGAGGCATTACTAAGGAGCCTTTACTTCTGCAGATGTGGGCAGGAAGTTTACACATTTCGTGGGGATGGCTCTCCCCATGCTGGCTATGCTGCCCTGCCCTTCTCTATCAGGCTGTTCTGCCCTGCTGAGCTATGTCTTGGGCTGAGCCCTGGCAGGGACACCTCAGAGCCCATCCTGCTCCACTTCCTCATACCAGACCCTCAGGCTCATAAGCATCTGAAGGTGACTCCAACTCAGGTTTGCCTTGTCCCCTTATGGTGGATTATGGAGGCTACTCGGGAACTCTTCTGTCTCCTCATCTTGTCAGGTGACTGCTCCGTTGTTCCTTTCTCTTTCCTCTCATACGGAAACCAAAGTCCCCATCCTGCGGTGATTGTGGGAATCTCTGTCAGACTCACTACACCCTCTTTATCTTAGCAATGCTCATGACCTGTTCTGGGATAAACATAGGCTGTATTTGCTGTAGTTTCTAATTGTCCACATAGATGTTCTATACTGAGTAGAAAGCCGAAGCTCCCTGATTCAAACAGCAAGGGCCTCACCCCATCGGTCTCCCAGAATCAGAGTTCAAACCCTGCTCAGGATGGAGTGGGCATGCAGACTCCTTCTCCTGCTGGTGGC
>NW_004955840.1:0-16719 GCF_000276665.1 Chinchilla lanigera
GGGGTAGCGGGGGGCCCGGCGCAGACGCAGAGACGGCTCCGGCGTCCTCCCCGAACCGCAGTGGCTCCCGAATCACTGCTCTTGACGAGATCGATAAAGCTGACCTCTGGCTGCATCAGGGACGCAGAGCCGAGCTCTGGGGCTGACAGGCAGCAGGGACCCGGCCCTCCTGAGGGGCGGGCAGGCTGTGGGGACAGTGACGGTGGGGACAGCTGTCCGGGACAAGCCAAAGCAGGACACACGGGGAGCATCAGTGCTCTGCCCCTCCCCACGGCCCTGGCTTTTCCAGGTCCCTCACCCCCAACATGAATCGAGCAGAACTTCCGCGCTTGGCGTCCTGGTCCCTCTGCTATGGAAAGTGACAGCTGCCTCTGAGCAACCCCATCTGCACTTCCAGATCGAAGGGGACGCGGGGCCCCCAAGCCCTCCTTTCCTGGACGAGAGTCTGCCCTTTACCCGGAACCAACACTCAGCCCCAGAGGCGGAGGATGAGACGCAGGAAGAATGTCAGGGCGAAAACACTTTTGTTCCAGCAACACGCGCATGAGCAGGCACGAGCCGTCTCCGGCAGCACAGGGCGGCTCAGCGCTTCCCGAGGCGTCCAGCACGGACGCGCCCCTCGGGCCCGAGTTCCACGCTGCTTAGTGACCTCCCTGCGACGAGGACACAACACCCGACCCGGCACCCTTAGAGGACGGGAGGTTCGTTTATTTCGGCTCACGTTTCAGCCCGTGATCCGTGAGTGCCCGCAGGGAGGCGTGGCAGAGGGCCCCGCGCAGGAGAGCGGCTCCCGGCGTGGGGCACAGGCAGCAGGGAGAGGGCGGGGCCGGGAGATGACCACGCCCACGGACCGCCGGTCACGCCCACGGACCGCCCCGGCCACGCCCCCAACCGCTAGTCCTCTCTGAGCCCAGTAACCCGTTCCCCTCCTGAAGCCAGGAGCACTTGAGGCTCTTGGGGGACAGCGAGGTATAAACCGTAACACTCACCATGTCCCTGTGATCCCCGAGCCCCGCCACCTTGGGCAATGTGGGTTTTAGCGGCCCACTTAGACCACACTAGGAGCTGTGCAGGTTGCGTAGTGCATCGGAGGCCGTGTTCAGCCCATACAGGGTCACGCAAGTTCAGTCCCCAGAACCCGCCAGCGCGCTCTGACTCGGAGACAGGCCCTGCTGGATGATCGAGCTGAGACCTCCAGGGTTGGGGGCCTAAATGCAGTGAGCCACGCGGACGTCCCGGGGAAATCCCCCTCCGGGCTTTGCTCTCCCCTGTCCCTCAAGGCTGTACTGACAGCTCCTCTGCGATGGGGACAGCCTCCTTGTCAATTTCCCTGAAGGAACTGTTCCTCCCCAACACATCCTGGGATGGCCATGTGACCAGGGTAGGCCAATCATGCCATCTCATCTCCCTGGCTGCTTATGATTGGCTCTTGGGTGGACATGTGACTCAGAGGAGCCAGTAACTGTCAGGCTCCTATAAAGGAACGACTGGATCAAGCAGCACCTGAAGCTGGGCTCTGTGGAATGTTCAGTTTCATGAGTCAGCAAATGTGTTATGGGCCACTTTTCCTGTGGCTGGGACAAAATCCCTGACAACACAATTCAAAGAAAGAAGTGGTTTATTTGGCTCACAGCTTTAGAGAGTTCTGGCTTCCAGGGCCGCCCTGTGTCCCCTTCTCATCCCCCCCACCACGCCCCCCCCACCCCCACCGGCGGGTCCATCTGCCCCCATCTCCCTCTGCGATGCCCATGGAGCCTTCCGCCAGTGCCCCTGGGCGTCTGACCTGTCACACAGCTGCCCCCCTCCCCCAGCCTGAGGACTATTCCATGTGTGAGCACCGCGCTGTGTGTCCACCCGCCCGTGGGGGACACGCCTGTCCCTGGGACTGGTGCCGCCTGGGCCATCTGCAAGGGCTTCTCGGGTGGGTCTGGGAGTGGGGTCGCTGGGCCGCGTGATGACCTGAGGTCTCCTCTCCCAAGGAGTGCTGGGACTGTACCCACAGTGGCTGCCAGGCAGTCCCCTGACCCTGTGCCCATTCTGCCAGGGCCTCCCTGACCTGCGGGCTGTGCATACAGTCAGCACTCAGTAAACGCACCCGCTGGGTGTGGTGGTGCGCATCCGTGATTGCAGCACTCAGTAGGCTGAGACAGGAAGATCGCCATGAGTGAGGCCAGCCTGGGCGACAGAGTGAGTTCAAGGCCAGCCTGAACTACATGCCAAACCCTGTCTCAAAAAAAGTAAAAAGAGTAAGTACATAAATAAATGCACACCCCAGGAGGGGCTTTCTGAAGAGGGACAGGATGATCCAGGCTCTCCCGGCCTCCTGGCCTACGGCGGCCCCAGGAAGGAGCAATATTAATACGTTCAACCCTAATCAAATCTGGGTAATTTCACTAGAAACCTTTCCATAATTTCATCAGCGTTAAAGGATTACAATAGCAACAAATTAAACCAACAGGCATGAATTCAGTTGCTCAAGAGGAAAATGTAGCTTGATTTAGAAACGGATGTTACAGTTTATTAACCAATCTAAATTAATTCGATTTTGAGCCTCTGTTAAGTATACATTAGGATGTATCTCCGGCTGGGCCAGCGCGGCTGACTGGGAACGGCGTGGAGAGAAGACAGGAGGCGAGGCTGAGGCGTGAGGGGCCTGCCCGGGGAATGGGTCATTCCAGGGTCCCGGGCTGGGTGTTTGAGACCAGAGAAGAGGAGATGAGACCAGCAGGGCACAGAATCCCAAAGTGCATCTGAGCAGGCTCAAGCCCACAGCTACCATCCCAGTACCTGAGCAGGTCGGGGATATGCAGCTTCAGGAACAGCTGGATCCAGGCACTCACAATCAGCAGGAACGGGCTCTTTCTCTGCTCCTCAGTCTGCCTGCTTAGATGTGGGCTCCACTCTTGGGCGGGGGCTTCCTGAGGAGGCCAGATAACCACCTGAGGCACCTGGCTTCCTTCTGTGGCGTGGCCTCTTCTCCCAGCCCTGGTTCCACGTGAGCCCGGGCCACTCTCCCAGGGTCAGGCACCACCGTGCTGGGCCCACTTGGTCCCTGACCACCTTCATGGGGAGAAGAGGGGACGGTCGGGCCCACCTTGGGCTGGGCCTGGAGTGAGGGAGCCCCATGCACAGGACAGGAGTCCTGGCCACCAGAGACCGCAGCCGGGGAGGCGCGCGGGGGCCCTTGCTGGATGCGGCGGCCGAGTCAGTCCCAAAGCCGCTCTGTCCCAGCCCTGAGACCCCGGCACGTGTGCCTTGGGTGGCAGGCAGCACCCTGCCTGTCTGAGCTTGCCACACGTGGAGGTCACGCCGACCCTGGCTCCACAGGAGCCAGCGCTCCTCCTAGGACGAGCTGCAGAGCAGCTAAGCTGAGCGTGGTCGGGATCTGCCCGGTTGCCTCTGCTCCGTGTGCTTGTGCAGTGCACGGCGTGTGCACCACGCACGGCCAGCCTGTGTCTCCCCGCGGGTGGTTCGGGGCCACTGCGTCCTGGCGACTCTTCCTGGTAAGCCCTGGGTTTCCTCCCCGCACAGTCCCTACCCGGCCCGTCTTATCTCCCACCCGCCCTACACCCACCCCAGGGGTCCCACCAACTTGCTGTGCACCCTTGGCCCAGCCCCTGCCCCTCTCTGAGCCTGGAAAGCGAGAGGAAGGACAGGTACCTGTCCCCGCCAGGGGCTTCTGGCTCTGCGGCTCAGCTGGCACATGACAGGCAGAGAGGACCTTGAGAAGTCGCTAAATTGCCTAGGCTAGGCCCAAACCTACCATCCTCCTGCCTCAGCCTCCCAGAGAGAAGAGGGAAATGTTGGCAGAGATGCACTGGAGAGGATGCCACGTGACCATTGTTGCGTTGGAGGCGGACATGGAGGGACTGTCCGCAAGCCAAGGGACACATGGACCGTGGCTCCCCCCTCCGAGGCCCAGAGAGGCTGAGCAGCTGGTGTGAGGTTGCACAGCGCTGTGAGCATGCGATTTCATTTTTCCTCTGCCGCCCACTCTGGTAGATACATAACTGCTCAAGCCAAAGGGCCACAGTGGAGCCAGCAGCAGCAGCTAACGTGGCCCTGCATGCCAGGTGGTCACTGAGCCCTCAGCCGGCTCCCACGGCCCTGGTGGCCGGTCACTCCCATCGCTGCTTGGTCTAAGCCGCTGTCTGCCCTGTGAGGTCACCCACAGCCTTCCTGCTGGAGAGAGAAAAACAAAGTCACCCTCAGAAGTCTCCAAGGCCCTGTTAGGTCACCCGTGAGTGACGTGCAGGGAAGGGGCAGCCAGGCCCCGTGCAGCACTGGTCACTGCAGGCGTGAGTCCCGCCTGGCCTGGCTGGGGCTGTCAATCATCCAGCACCCACTGAGGATAGCCAATGGGAGGCCCCGATGCCTGGCAGGGTGGGCAGCACCACAGGGGCATGCTGGCCTTCTCAGCCCTGGCAAGCTCCACTCTGGCCACAGGGCCTTTGCACAGGACTTTGGGGGTCCTCCAGCAGAGGGCCCACCTCCCTCTCTGGGGCCTGGAGGCTGCTAGGGGTCCAGACACACACAGGAAGTAGGTAAGGGACCGGTGGGGGAGGGCCTCCCAGTATCTTGCTCCATAGTGATGCGGCTGCCGTTGGGCAGCATCAAACCCCAGCGCCCCATGGCGGGAGGGCTGCACAGCCCCGTGAGTGTCCTCTGCACCCAGACAGTCACGCTCGGAGCTGGGGAGAGCAGTTGCTGTGGGGCGTGGGGCACGGGTGGAGGTGAGATTGAGACCCGCATGCAGAGACCGGGCCGGGAGACACAGCGACACCCACCTCCTGTCCCCGCCTCTGCACCCTCAGGTGCTGGCTGGCCTGTCCCTAAGCCCCAAGTGTCCCTCAGGGCAGGTGGGAATGGGTGGCCAGGACCCCTGGGCGGGGACGCTGCCCAGCACTCTGACCTTGCAGGCGGGGGACAGGGACAAGGCTGGAGGGATGGGGCCTTGGGCGTGGAGGGAGGGAGGGAAGGGTGCTGTCCGTGAAGGCAGCGGCTCCTTTCTTACTGCACTGCTGAGGATGGAACCCAGGCCTTTGAGCGGAGCTGCACCCGCAGATCTTTACTTGTGTGAGACAGGGTCTGACTAAGCTGGCCAGGCTGAGCTAGAACTTGCAGTCCTCCTGCCTCAGCCTCCCAGAGTGTCAGGACGACAGGCCTCAGCCACTGCACCCAGCAGCGATTCATGGCTCCGTGCTGCAGAACGCCAGGGTGGGGGCTGTGAGGGATGAGGACGGCCCAGCTGGCATCTGAGGGCCTCCTGGTGACCGCGGGCTCTGCAGGTGCAAAGGCCCCTCGGCAAGAGGTGAAGGAGGCCAGGAAGCCCAAGAGGCCGATGGGGAGGCTGGTGTGTGGCTGCTGGCCTCCACCCACCGCCAGCACAGGGTCCGTGACAGCGACCAAGACCTAGAAAAGAGGCCCCGCCCTGCTCCTCCCCAGACAGAAAACATCGAAAGGCACAGGTGCCTGCCAGGCAGTGCGAGGCCCACAGGCGCTGTCACCAGGTGCCCCGGCCCCGGCAGCTCTGAGAGGAACGAGAGGCCAAGCCGCTGTGTGCCCACCACAGACGGCGGACGCTGCGGGGCGGCACAGCACACCTCCCGCCGCCACACGCTGGTGGCCCAGGGTGGAATCAGCAGAGAGGAGGCAGGCACACGACGGCGACTCCGCAGTGGCTCTGGACGGCACACGACGCCGGTCGGGGCCAGCAGGACAGTGTCCTCGCGCCAAAGAGCCGGGCCGGGGCGCGGCCCTTCCTGTTCAGTCCTCCGCAGCTTTCCAGAAGGCGGGGATGTAACGCTGCCTGGCCTTCGGAAGGAGAGGAAAGGTGCGCTCATCACTCAAGGCTCTCGCCGCAGTGATGAGCATCCCGATTCAAACCGGCTCAGGCAACAGAGCACTTACTAACTCACGTCACCAAGCCCGGGCGAGCGAGCTTCAGGAACAGGTCGATTCAGCGGCGCGCATCGCACCAGCAGGACTTTGCCCCTTCACTTCCCCTGGGCTGTCTTGTTCTCAGGAAGTTGGACCAGCAGTCCAAGGCCACATCCATCTACTCGCCAGCACCAGCAAAAGGAGGCTCTGACCTTCAGGGGTTCCCAAACTTCAGTGAGCCCTGCCTGGATCCTACGACCACCCCAGAGTACCATGATCTGATTGGCCAGCCTTAGTCATGTGCTCCACCCGACTGGCAGATGATCAGAGGTGGATGATCTGATTGGCCAGGCTGGGTCATGTGCTCCTGTGGGTGGGCGGGGCCAGCCCTACCTGACCACAGCCGCTCAGAGGAATGAGTTGAACCTCTGGCGACAACGAGGAAGAGCAGACATGGTGCCCTAGGGACGCACAGTTGTGCCCTGCAGACAGACTGCTGTAGCTCAGGTCCCTTTGCACATCTCTTACAGCTGAGCACGGAGACCCTGGAGGAAAAGCCAGTCACACTCGTGTGTCCAAGCCTGACCCGGGTCAGGATCAGGACGCGCCCCAAGCTAGAAACCTGCACAGAGCGGGGTCTGTGTGCAGCCCCTGCCCCAGAGGACCTTACATTTAGTGGACCCTACATATCGCCGGCGCACAGTAGGTGCTTTCACAGGTGCCTGGTGAAGGAACCATGTATCTCCGAGGGCCCGGGCTGCTCGGCCGCAGGAGCTTTTCGATCATTCACAAGAGGTCCACAGGGGAGGCTGGCGGGAATGCCTGAATGCCTGAATGAATAAATGAATGAAACCCTTCCTGGAGCCAGGGTCCCTTCACTGAGCTACAGCCTGACACCTTTCTGTACACTCTGAGACAAGGTTGCTAAGTGGCCCAGCCTGGGTTTGAACTTTCCATCCTCCTGCCTCAGCCTCCCAGAGTGCAGGGACTACAGGCGTGCGTCACAGCCACCACGCCTGGCTGGCCCAAGGTTCTTGACAGAGAGCCGGTCACGGCTGCCTGGAGAGGGGACCCTGCGGGGAGGGCCAGGCCTCGGTGGCAGGGACGCGGCATCCGGGCCATCCTGCCCTGACCTTGCCCAGGCACGATAGAGCCTCCATTGGGAGCGGTAATCGGGTTCCGGCCCCGCCCCGCCCCGCGGGGGTGGCAGCGCGGGAAGCACAATCTGTTTTCTATCCGTCAGGGCGTCGCAGCTTCGCGGAGCCTGCCCTCCGCGCTTCTCTGCGGCGACGCTGTGACATTCCTGGGCCTGGCAGGGCAGGACTTGCGCCTCTGCCCGGCTGGCTGAGCCACGACAATGCGCAGGAGCCCAGGGCCACGGCCGGCCCTGCGGGGCTCGCCCAGTGGGAAGGCAGGGACCCTCGGTGCGAGAGTCCTGAGCGCGAGGTGGGGAGGTCGGTGACCCAGGAGGGGCCACGGGTGACCGAGCCCTCGGAGCGCTCCCCACGCGCGGCGCGTAGCTGTCACCGCCTGTCCTCCCCGGGCCGGCCTCCTGGCTGAGGCTTGGTGGCAGGGGGTCCCTGTCCCAGACAGCGGGCAGCAGCGGGGACACTGGGCCCTGTGCAGGAGCCCCGGAACCTCTGTGGGGGGCAGGGAGAGAGGGCTGCACAGGAAGTCGGGCTTTCGGCTCTGCCTGCAGGGGCTGAGGGCCTCCGAGAAGGATCAGCACGCGGCGGCTGTGGGCGTCCGGAGGAGGTGCGGGCAGCCCCGCCTCTGCTGTGCGTCCTGGGCAGCGCTGCCTTTCTCGGGCCCTGGGACCGCATCTCTGGGGGGACTGAACCGGGACTTGGACAGACAGTCAGGGCAGGTGTGGGAGAGGCCTGCACGTGGGAGCCAGGCTCCTGCGTGATGGGAGCCGAGGCCTCAGGAGTGGACCCAGACCCGGACCCAGCAGCTGCTGCTCCCCCTCCCCTGGGCCGGCGGGGACAGGGCGTCTGTGGCCGCAGGGTCCCGCTCTCTCCGCTAGGAGCAAACTTGGCCATGGCGGTTTGTTAACCACCTCAGGTACATGAAGTTCTTGAGCGCCGCCCCCCGGGGTGCATGGGGACCTGCTCTGTTTTTGCTTTACAGGTTTATTTATTCATCTCTTTTTACCCTTTTGAACCCCGGGCCTTTGCACTGAGCTTTCCATAGCCATTTTTAAATTTTTTTTTTTAAATTTTGGGACAGGGTCCCACTGAGTCACTACATTGCCGCTAGGACTGGAGCTTGTGATCCTCCTGCCTCAGCTTCCCAGACCGCTGGGATCACAGGGGTGCGCCCCATGCTCGGCGCAGATCCACAGCCTCAGTTCCTGCGCTTGCTTCCTGCTTCCTTCAGCACCGGTGTCAGCCCTGCAGGCAGGTGTCAGCGGCCAGGGCCAGCCTGGGTGTGAGGCACAGCGAGCGGGCGGAGCCCAAGGCCTGCACGTGGACAGGTCCCCAGGGGCTGCTGCTGCTGCCCCGAGGAGCAACTTCGAGAACCGCCACCCTGGGGACACACTGCTGGGCTGGAGCCGGCTTCCACTCTACAGGGAGCCCCACGTCTCGGGACTCCTGGGACTAGATTTTCCCCCAGTCTGACCCCAGTGACTGCAACCCACAGCAGTGTTGCTTCTTTGAGCAAAATGAGCTGCCCCCTCATCAGCGGCCTGAGGGAAACGCGGCTGTATCCGCACGGGGCCTTGTGGGCATGTGGTCACCGTGGCCTTGTGAATGCCAAAGGTAGGAATGATCCAAATGTCTGTCCATTGACAGAAAACGAACCTGATGTGTTTTGTTCACATACGGGAGTATTATGCAGCCAGAAAAAGGAACAGTCCTGAAAAATGCCACCAGCTGATGGACCTTGAAGAAAGCCAGCTGCAAAGGCCCTGCCTGCACTGTGACTGCAGGCAGAGGTGGGCAGGAGCTGGACACCCACAGGAGTGGCCTGGAGTCACTCACCGGGCGGCCCCACTGGCCAGGGTAGGAAGGGACAGGTGACCACTTGGTAAAAGCAAGGATGCTGCTTCTGGGATATGCCTAGGTAAGCACCTCCAGGAGGCTTCCCAGAGCTTTCTAGAATGTTCTCAGGAATGGGGCTGTGGAACTTTCTAGAAGGGCTGGCATCCTACAGCACAGCCAGCCAGCGCCAGGGCACCAAGACCTTCTCTCCACCCCTCCTCCCTGCTGCGTCCAAACTCAGCCAGGCGGAAGTGTGTGGCGACACTGCCCCACCCCAGCCCGGCCCGGCCCGGCCCTGCGGCCTCTCTGAGCCCTGTCTCCACGCCCAGCGAGGTCCCTGGTGAAAAGGGAGCCTTCTCTCTTCCCCTGTGGCCCGAGAGCTGCTTCCCTGCCCTTCTCCACGGAGGGCAGAGACCGTCCGGGTCACAGCACTGCAGCCCTGCACACGGGGTCACGAGGTCCCGGTCGCAGCTCCCGGGTGACCGTCCCAGAGAGACAGGCCCCGCTCCTGTGCTGGGCCTGCCTGGCATAGGTGCCCCCTGCACAGCGCCCACCCTGTCATCTACCAGTGGGAAAGGAGGTCACAGGCCTGGCACCGGCCACCCCCAGGGCCAGCCCGCTCCTCCTCCAACCCCAGAACCAGGCCTGTGCTCTGCGGAGGGGAGCCTGGCATCCCGCCCCGCGCTGCCGGGGGACCACCAGTCGCTCGGAGTGAGACATGCGGTCTGTCCCCGTGTGTTGCCACCTGCCGGCAAGGCGTCCGTCCAGGGTGGTGGAACCGGGTCCCAGTGGGGTGGAGCAAAGCGCCAGCTGTCCCCGGCTGCACAGAGCTCCACTGCGTGCTAAACAAGACCACTTCCGGCCTGGCCGCCAACCTCTTGGGCCAGGACTTCTTGTCCACCCTGCCCCTGCCAGGAGCCAGGCGCAACCAGGTGCGATCAGAAGGAACATCAGTTCCAGCACTCTGGGAGGCTGAGGCAGGAGGATCACAAGCTCAAGGGCAGCCTGGCCAACGTAGAGGGACCCTCTCTCAAAGCAAAAAAATAACAAAACGCTGGAGTATAGTTCAATGGCAGGCACTGGCCTAACAAGCTCGAGACCCTGGTTCCATCCACAGCGCTGAAAAGAAAACAAAAAAACCCCACAAAGGTGCAAACGTGCCACACCGGTGATGTCCTGTGTGGTGGACACTCTGTCCACCTGCGTCCCGGGGAGAAGTGCAGGGACGGGGCAGGGACGAAGCCGGCACAGGCCCCGGCGGGCTCAGGAGAGGTGGCCCTGGGCTGTTTGGGCCGCGAGGTCAGGCTTGGTGGTTACTGGGTCTCCAGTCCAGGTCCAGGGGAGGATGTGCAGCTGCCTGGGCTCCACCCAAGGACAGGCAGAGCAGACCTCAGCGCAGCACCCCTTTCGCCAGGACCTGCCAGGGTCGGGTCAGGTCGGGGTCAGCAGAGGACCCCACTGATCACAGCTCGCTTCCTCCCGGCCTCCAAGTCCCGGCCCTGGACGCCGTTTTTATCAGAAGCCGCCAGCAAGATGAATGGCCCTGTCGCTCCGCCGTGCAGCCCTGCGCAGAACAGGGCCGGGAATAAATCACACGGTGTCTTCCAGCAGCGCTGGTGTGTGTTGGGGGTGGTGCAGAGCAGCCTGCAGATCCCCCAAGGACGCCGGGGCTGCAGGGCCTCTGCTCCCCCACCCTGTATCCCCTTCTGACCCTGCGTCCACTTGGCTGCAGCTCGAGGTGCAGGAAAAGAGGCTTAACGGTGGCCGCTCCCAGAGGAGCAGCTTCTCACTGGGTTGTCTCTGGCTTCCAGGCCAATCACAGGCACATAGTAGGTGCTCAGTAAAACATGCTAAATGAGTGAATCAGCAGGCCCAAGCCAGCAGAGCTGTGCTCTTGTCTTGATTCTTTTCCTCAAGGTGGTCTCTTCACTGCTCTGGGTCCAGGTGTTCTTGCCTACAGAATGAGGTTGTTAATAGTGCTTAGCAATACCTGACTGCATCAGCCAGCCACTGCCAGCCACGTGCTGCGTAGTGAATAGCCCCCATGTTCCATGGCTCGGAACAAGAATCCTTCATGATCACATCCAGCTCTGCCTGTGGGACAGGGACACAGCTGGGCGATGACGGAGTGAGGGACGAGGAGTTGCCAGCCATGCCCTGGGTTCTGTGAGTTCGGGCTGGTCAGGGCACGATGATCACAAGCCCCAGCCTCGGCTGCCCTGGTCCCTGGACCTCTGAGGAGAGCAGAGCCAGGGCCAGGGCGGGCAGTGGCATCACCTGGGACTGACCGCTGTGCCTGGCCGTGTCTCCGAGTCGCCTCCATGCCTGGCCCTGCACTGCTAAGAGGCGCAGCTGGCAGTTCACCCCACACCCTGCAGGGAGGGTGCAGCATGGACCCCGTGTGGCGTGGAGGCCACGGGATGTGGGGAGTGGACGTGAGCCCCTGGGGGCAGGATGGGCAGTTGCTAGGTCCCTCAGGCTGATACCCACAGCCGGGGCACTGCTGGGTCCGGCCCTGGAGGAACAGGAAGCAGGCGCCCAGGGGACACCTGTGCACAGGGTCCCCAGCAGCACAACTCAGACTCACCAAACGCGGGGCAGGTCTGGTGTAGAGGTGCACACCTGTAACCCAGCTACTTGGGAGGCTGAGGCAGGAGGAGCACAGAGATGGGGGTGGGGTGGCGGCTGGGAGGCTCCAGTTGAGGGTGGACATTTCCCTTCTGCAGAGCGAACTTCACACCCACGCCCTTTCCAAACCCTCCACCATGGCCAGAACTGCTGTCCTTGAGTGTGGATGCGTGTGGTAGCAGGAACATGCTGTGTGCTGCCCTGTGTCCCTCATGCCCCCCCCCCCCGATGCTCCCAGAGCCCCTGCCGCAGGGCCAGGTTTGCATCCCTCACTCAGACTGAACCAGCTTTGGGACCGATGTTGGCCAGCAATGGGGCCTCTGCCCGGCTGTCAGGGATGAGGTGGGGCCTGCACCTGCTCCCTGTTGGCCCTTCTGAGGGGTGCCCAGGCCACCTGCTGTGGGATGTGCGAGTGGGCCAGGAGGCAGGAGAACTGCCCTCCACCTACCCTCCACCACTGGCCAAGAAAATATTACCACCCAAGTCTCTGGGGTTTGGGACTATTTGTTACACAGCACTGTTCTGCAGCGGGTGACTGATACACACTCTTGCGTAGGCCTGTCCCACAGCACACACCTGGAAACCTGGCTCTGTGGCCCAGCGGAAGGCAATCCAGGAGCCTCCCTGGAGGAGAGGCCGGGGACGAGGCAGCCTGAAGGTGAGGTGGAAGACGCCAGGGTGGCAGCAGTGATGTTGGGGCACTTGCCATGGCCACCTGGGGAGCTGCAGCTCCACGTCCCTGTCACGGCACTCGTTGCTGCTGCTGGCGCTGGCTGCCTCCCCTCCCGGGCGGTGATCCGGAAACTGAGGCTGTTTGAGGCGACGTCATGTCATGAGCCTGGTTCCTGGACGGGCAGCGACCCAGGGGCCTCTGACAGCTGGCGGCCCGTCCCCTCCCCTCAGCGGGCGGCCAGCAGCTGCAGCGAGCGTCCCGCCCACGGGAGCGGCACACTTGCGGGGTGGGGTGCGCGGCTGAGCAGGGCCCCCGGCCGGGGCGCCCCTCCTGGCAGCCTGCGCCGCCCCTCGCAGAGGAGGGTGAAGACGCGCCCTGCCGCCCCCTGATGTGCCCCCGCTGCGCAAGCCAACGTCGCGTCTGCCCGCCAACATTTACTTTTGATAAATGCTGTGACTTTGCCTTGACATTTCAGAGGCAGCGGGAGCCGCGCGGCGGTGACAGTGTTCCCTTCCGCTGACATTATCTCTTAATTATAATTCGCGCCTCGCCGGAGAGGGGCCGTAAATAGCTCCTTCGGAGTCGCGCGTTTGCCCTGTCGGGACGGGCAGCGCGGGTTCGCCCAGCGCCTGGGAGTGGCGGCAGACGCGTGGGGACCCGGTCTGCCTCCGGGAGGACAGGGCCTCCCTCGGCGGCCGGCCGGGCTGCAGAGCGGCTCCCCACGCGGGGGGTGGCCTTGCTTCCTCCCGAGTGGCGGGAAGCTCATCCCACAGGAGCGGGAGGTGTGGAGACACGGGGGGCAGGGCGGGAGCGGCGGCCTCCAGGTGCCCTGGGACTGGGGCCTAGGAAAGGCCCTGCGGCTGGCGACCTCACCCCGGGGATGAGCGTCAGGCGCTTCCCACCTTTCCCACGCCGTCACAAACTGACCAGCTTGGTGGCTTGAAGCAACAAGAGACCTCGCTCTCCAGTTCTGAGGAGTGGACGCCCCACAGCCGGGTCGTAGGGGGGACTCGGGGACCCTGCCTCCCTGCGGGGGCCCCTTCTGCCGCCTGGAGGTGCCTCCTGGTCTCTGTGGCCCTCCTTCCTGCCAGCCACCCAGTAAGCCCGGGGCCCCCGCACCCCACAGGCAGGGCGGGCAGCAGCCACATTCCAGGGAGCGACAGCACGTCTGTGGGGGCCCCACCCTCACCCTGTTGCCATCGTCCCAGCAGCGGCGTGGGGCGGGGCACCTGGACAGTCAGGGGTCCACACAGCGCCACGGATCCTCAGAACGCGCCACCGGTGTGATGGCACATGCCTGCAATCCCAGAACAAGGGAGGCTGAGGCAGGCGGATCCCAAGTTTGACTCCAGCTTGGGCAATTGAATGACTTAGCGAGACCCTGTCTCAAAATAAGAAAAGAGCTGGGGTGTAGCTGGGGGCGTGAAGACCCTGGGTTCAATCCCCACTGTCGTAAAAGGAGGAGGAAGAGAAGAATCTGCCACTGCTTTGGTGCTTGTGCTCACCAGCTCCCTGCGATGCTCCCTGGAGGTGCCCCGTATCAGTCAGTGGCCCGGGCTGCACTGCATAACAAACAGTCCCCCAGGTCCCAGAAGCCTAAGATAGGGCAAGGCTCTCTCTGGCTTGGAGGCTGAGGCCCAGAGAGCTTAAGTGCCTTGCTCAAGGTCACACAGCTATGGATTGAACTGGGTTTCAAACCTAGTTCAGCTGACTCTACGAGTGGGAGGGCCTGCCATGAGGCCCCAACGGGAGCTGGGGCACAATGTGACAGGTGCGCTCAGCACCCCCGGCAGCTGGGGGCAGCACAGGGAGGCCACGGCTCACAGGCTGCTCACACCCAGCCGCGCCCTGGCCTGGACCACACGCTCCCTTTGGCAGCGGAGGATTAATTGGAATTCAGAGCCAGTAACTAAAACTCAGTAGATTTTGTGATTTTTAAAAACCATCTTCTCCTATATGTGAACCGGCCCACCACAGCCTGCCTGCCTCTCACACACACACACACACACACACACACACACACACACAGGGTCTGGACTGTTGACCCGGAGCCCACCCTGTCCCAGCCTGGCTGTCACCTTAGTGCATTTTCCCGGCAGTCTGATGGATAATGGCGCCCACCACTTAAATGTGGTGAGTGGTGGCACACACCTGTGATCTCAGCACTCGGGAGGCTGAGGCAGGAAGATCCCTGCGAGTTTGAGGCCAGCCTGGGCTACATCGCAAGGCTCAAAAAACAAAAGCAAGATCCAGGCAATGGAACGTTGCCACTTCGGGAGGCCAAAGAATCAACGTCCCCAATCAGCCCATCTCTGTGGCCGAGCCTTTGGTCCCAGCGTGGCCTGCGCGCAGCAAACAACCCGGTCTGCGCTGCCCGCAGGGCTCTGCAAGCTCCTGAGCGCGCCCCCTCCGCACCGCGCTCCGGCGCAGGTGAACTTGGGACTCGAGCGCCTTGCGGGCTGGGAAAAGCCCGGGCAGCGGCCCCTGCTGGCGGCGCGTGGCATTGCGGCTCAACGCCTTGGGACCCGGCGAAGCCGGATGCACGAGGCCGCGCTGGGTTGCAGAGGATTTTAGGTGACATCTGAGGTCACCCGCAGTCACCAACTCCCCCCAGGCGCACAAGGGTCCTTTACGTGCGTCTTGAGGACTGTGACACGGACCCACGGGACAGGGAGGGCGGGGCACACGGGTCGGCGGGACGCGCAGGGGGACGTTGGAATCCAGGCCCCCCACGGCCGCCCGTCCCGGGGGTGACATCCCGGGGAAGCCGCGTCCTGTGACGCCACTCCTGAGTGTGCTCGCCTGCCGGAGTCTGGCCCCAAGACGGGGCGGTGAGGCGGTCACCAGGGCGGCAGGGCCCCGCCTCCCTCCCCGGCCTCCTGGGCGCCGTCCCGCCCCGCCGCCCACCCGCCACCGGGCGCCCGGCACCAGTCCAGCCGTGTTTACTTTCCTGGCACCCCGGACCTCTCAGGAACCAGCCGTGTCCCCCGCTGGGGGTCTTCGGAGCGACTGGCACAGCCAGGCACGTGGGGCTCCTCGCCCATGTGGTCAGTGGCCAGCGGCCAGTGGTTAGTGACCAGTGGTCAGCGGCGGTCCTGGGGAGCAGCCCGAGGACCTCACCCCAACAGCTGGAAGTCTCCACGCAGGGCTGCCCGGGTCCTCGGAACTGGGTCCTGAGCGCCAGGCAGGGCGGCAGAGAGAAAGCAGGGTGCTGGGTGCTGGGTGCTGGGTGCTGGGTGCTGGGTGCCGGGCGCCAGGCAGTGAGCTGGGCAGAGGCAGCTGGGCCTGCTCACCCCGGCTCTGCACTGGGGTTCAAATCTGGACTCTGACCCTGACCAGCCATGACACCAGGAACCATTACCTCCTCCCTCTGTGCCTCAGTTTCCTCATCTGTAGAGTGGGGGCACAGTATGACCCTGTCAGGGCACAAACTCCCGGCCGGTGAGGCCGGCGCCCCCCTATCCCCAAGCCAGGGGCCAGGGCCTCCTGGTCACCGTTTCCACGGGGTTGGCCGCCCTGGGCCTGGGCCCTGCGTCCCCCAGGGCTACAGCGCGCCTGCAGGACGCCCTTGGCCGTGCCGTCCGCCCGTGCTGGCCTGGGCAGCGCCGACGGCGCCCTTCGCGGCATGCGGGTCCCCAGCCTGCGGCCAGTCCCGGCCCCCGCCGGAGCGCCCCGTGCGCGCAGACGGCCGGCTCTCAAGCCTCAGGCGGATTTCTGCAGCCCGGGATCCTCGGCTTTTCGTTTATTTTAACACATCCAGATCCTCCGAAGGAGCCGCCCCTCGGCCCGAGCTCTCCGCATCCCGCGGCCCCAAGACCGGAGCACAGCGGGCCCTGGCGGCCGCGCCCCGCACCTGCGCCCCGCTCGCCCGCGCGCGCCTGGCGCCCACCCCGACCATGAGCGCCTCCGTTCCCCCCACATCCCGGGGTGCACAGCAGGGGGCGAGCGTGGCTTAGGACCCGCTCCGTGCGAGCAGGTGGCCGGGGCGCGGACAGGGAGGGCACCGACCGGACACAGCCATTGCCCCGGCCGCGGTCTTCGCATCCCTAACCGGCCCACTGCCAGCCCTGCCGCGCGGTCCCGGACCGAGCGCCAGCCGGCCCCCGAACCTGCCACCATGGCTGTCAGGGTCCTGGCACCCCCTCTCCTCTCTGGCCCCGGGGCCCAGCAGCCTGGGACTGGACATTCGGGTGCAGCCCCCACACGGCTCCTGAGATGAGCATCACAGGGGTCAGGCCCGAGGCCGAGCCCCCCATTGCACACGAGAAAAGGCAACAGCGCTGCCGGGTGCTGGTTGAGGGGTTCCCTTGTGCTCCTCAGACCCTCAGAGAACCAGGGTTTAGACCCCTTTGAGCTGAAGACTATTAAGGAGAAAGCACCCAGACACAATATACCATTCCTGGGTGTTGGTGTGGTGGCGCACGCCTGTGATCCCAGCACTCGGGAGGCTGAGGCAGGAGGATCATTGCAAGTTCGAGACCAGCCTGGGCTACAAAGTGAGCTCAAGGCCAGCCTGAACTGCATAGCCAGACCTGTCTCAAAAAGACAAAAAGA